>NW_021394178.1:0-716 GCF_001605985.2 Dendrobium catenatum
GCTGTCAACACCTGGCTAAAGTAAGCAATGAGTCTATGATTTTTCATGAGCTCTGCCCTTAATCCATACCCTGATGCATCAGTATCTTCCACAATAATCTGACTGCAATTCGGTAGGGATAAGACTAGTACTATGGTCAAAACCTCCTTCAATCTATCAAATGCCTGTGTAGCTGTTTCTCCCCACAGGAAGCTATCCTTCTTCAACTGCTCTATCAATTGCCAGGTTATAATGTTATATCCCGTCACAAGTCTCCTGTAGTACTCAATCAACCCTAGGAAGCCCCTTAGATCTCTCAAATTCCTAGGTAGAGGCAATTTCTGCATTTTGTCAATCTTGGCCTAATTTGCAGCCACCCCCTCCTGAGTACCACATTCCCCAAGTATTCCACACTAGCCTGTGCAAAGCAACACTTCTTCTGATTGGCCATCAATCGATGTTCTTGTAATACTTTTAAGACCTCCCTCAAGTGCTCCAAATACTCCTTCACTGACCTGCTGTACACTAGTATGTAATAAAAGAAAACCAGTACGAACTTTTGAAGGTAATGTTGAAAGACCTTGTTCATGAGGGACTAAAAAGTAGTAGGAGGTGTTGGTGAGGCCAAATGACATCACTAAGAACTCATAGTGTCCCTTATGTGTCATGAACGTAGTCTTCAAAACTTCCTCCACTCATCTGGATTTGATGGTACTCGAACTTCAAATCTATCTCTG
>NW_021394179.1:0-205 GCF_001605985.2 Dendrobium catenatum
AACATGATGAAGCTTTGGCTTATCCTGGAGAAGATTCAATTGCAATAAAATATATGGTCACAAAACCTTGTCATCCACAGACATTAAGTATATCATTAGAAAATCTCTAATCAAGATAAACATTATTTTTGCAATAGATAACAAAATGGTGGATTAGAGAAAACCCTTCATCAAATACTTACAAGAAATCAAGCATCCTTATATT
>NW_021394180.1:0-207 GCF_001605985.2 Dendrobium catenatum
GAAAGCTATGAGCATATTATGGTAAATTGCAAATACCCGCTGGATGTTATAAAACAGATACAAATTTGGGGCATTGGTATTCCGGTTTTTCAAAATATCAACAGCTGTCTAGAGGAGCTGAGGAGATTGTCAAACCGTCAGCCTGGCATGGTAAGAATTTACTGCATTGCTGTGTACTTAAATTGGAGAAATAGAAATTGTGTGAAG
>NW_021394181.1:0-255 GCF_001605985.2 Dendrobium catenatum
TCAGACTTTTGCCCGTCGACGGACTTTCATCGGTCTTATACCTGGCGCTGCACCTCTACCCGACTTCGTACTTCCACCAAACATCGGAACTCCACAAGATCTCTCGAAGAAAAGAGGAAGAAGGGAAAATCTTCGAACTTCCTTGCAAGGAGAGGGGCCTCGAAAAATCGAGGGAATGCCTCAATAGTAAGGACAGAGGGAGAAGAGAAGAAGGGGGAATCTCCGGACTTCCTTGCCAAGAGAGGGGCCTCGAAA
>NW_021394182.1:0-226 GCF_001605985.2 Dendrobium catenatum
CTTAAAAAGTTAAAAACTCTCTACGATCGAGGGAATCAATACGAGCCATCCGATGGAGCACTATGAACCTGCCCCGGATCTTCTCTAGATTTACGGGGTGCGCCACTCATGAAAATCTATAAATAGACCCCCACTCTCTACATGAGGGGACCTTTGGCTTGAGATTGAAGAGAGCTCTGAAGCTTCAAGAGCTCTAGCACCACCGCCGTCTACCGCCGGAACATCG
>NW_021394183.1:0-1357 GCF_001605985.2 Dendrobium catenatum
TTGAACCCTGTCAACTTCTATTGACCCGTATAGAAGGATCGGGTTCGAACTTAAATTTACTTGTTAACCCGTACAGCATCCATAGATGTCACGTGTGTACCAATAACACGCTCGTCGGGGCCCATACAGGTGTTTGGGGGCATTTCGTAATTATTTATTGAACCTTGTCGACTCCTTTTTGCTTAGAAGGATCGGGTTCATATTTAATAACCCGCGCAGCATCCCTAGACGTCACATTTGTACTAATAACAAGCTCGCCGGGGCCCATGCGGGTTACGATTGAATTTACCCCTTGTGTACCTATGTATATACAAACTACGGTGCACTTGTGTGGGGGTACTTTGAAATATTTTGTAGTTATGCAGGTAACAGCCATTTGATTGTGCACAACTTTTCATTTGAGGGCTTGTACACGCCTTCTGTCCGCTAGCACGAGTATTGCGGATCCGGTGGCGTTATGATCTTGATGTTGTGAGGCATCTCCTCATCTTGTTATTGTCTCCCCTTTCTCAATCATCGGGGATGAGATTTTCAAGAAATTTGGAGTCAATGACTGCTGATTTGGAAAGAACTCCTTTCAGGATCTTTGGTGTAGCGGACCGTTATTTTTGGTATTTGTAGACATCAGAACTATTTTCTTCTTAAGGATGGGACAAGGAAGAAACTTTGGAACACCAAGAAGTTTAGTTCTAATTTGTTTGAACTTTCCTCCCATTCTGCCAGGAGGTGTCCTTCTCCGTACATCGAGTTGCCCTTGTACCCGACATACTTGGAGATTTTGGTCATCGCTGTCGTAGGTGATATCTGTACTTGTATCCACAGTGATTCGTTGTTCTTTCAATACACTGTTGTTATCCACAAGTAGTCATTTGCAGGGGACCGGTTGTATCCACTACGGCCTCCTAGAGGTATTCGTAGGAGAGCCGTTGTCAACTTCGCCATCTCCACCTTTCATCAATCTCAGGTGGGTAGACGATTGCATTTGCTTGTAGGGGCAGATCTTTGATTGCTGGTCTCCAGTATTGTCATCTCAATCAACAGACAATTGTAGAGATTGTCGAGGAGTTCGCTGCATTCTTCTTTTCGTGAGCACTAGGATTTCATTTCCCACTTGCAACTTGTTGTTAGCTGAGACGACTGTGCACTTAGACTTTGATTGGTTTGTTCATCCAAAATCCCAGTCTTATGTATTCAATCGGATCCGAATTCAAAGTTCCACTCATGCTTGAGTCTGCCTTGTTGTCCTTGAAAGTTTAGGCTCCTTATTGTTCATGTCCTATGTTGCACCGATACACCTATTTATGAAGGCGTGTTGTATCCGATACACCGATACACGGATACGCCTTCGATACTCCAC
>NW_021394184.1:0-202 GCF_001605985.2 Dendrobium catenatum
ATGTGGAGGTCATCCCTACTAAGGGGCAGAAAACACAACCACTATAGTTTCCCCTCCAACAGTGTTCAACCAGAAAGGCAATGTTGGTTTTCTTATTGATGCAGAGGGTTGGCAGTTGTCTTTGTCTAAATCTTCTTTGAAAATGTTAAACAAGCTACCCAACAACCCATTGGAGTTTCCAAAAGAAACTCAAATGCCCATA
>NW_021394185.1:0-475 GCF_001605985.2 Dendrobium catenatum
ACTACTTCTAAGGCTTGGAGTATCTTAGTTGATGGAGGAAGATATCTGAGAGATATTACCAGATGGAAAATTGGTAATGGAAGAGAGATAAGTATCCTGGATGATATTTGGGTGCTTGATAGATGCATAAACAGATGGCCAACACTTGTTGATTATAATTCATTGGAAGGAATGTATGTCCAGCAACTATTGCAGGAAGACGGTCAGTGGAATTGGCATTTTATTCAGAATGTCTTTCATCCAGATTTTATGGAGTTGATTAACCAAATTCAAAATGATCCACATGAAGATGATAGGCTGGAACTGCAGAAGATCTGCTCGGGTATGACTGTTTCTGCATTATCATTTGAACATTTCTTGAAATGTAGATACAATTATAAAGAAGATGCTTACTGTAAATGGATTTTTAAACTCAAGCTTAGTAAGAAAGTGGAAATATTTTGGTGGAGACTAGGAAATTCTGCTATACCTACCA
>NW_021394186.1:0-729 GCF_001605985.2 Dendrobium catenatum
TCTTTAAGTGTTTAAAGGAGTCATCCAACACTTACTTCATTTTTTAAATAAAAAAGTAGGTAAATTTTTATTAAGAAAGATAAGTCACTTACTCTGTAAAAGAAATTTCCTTCAAAGTTTTATCTTTTACCTTAAACTTCCAAACTTTTCTCAAATTAAGTTTTTCTTTGAAAAATTCATATATGTCAAATTTAAGGATCCTTCCATTGAAAATAACATTTGGATTTCTATTTGGACTGATATGTATCAAACCCTAGTCTAAAAGAGCTCAAGCAAGAGAGATAATTGAGACTAAAGTTTATGTCAAGGATATAAATCATGTAATCAAAGATAGAATATGGACATTCATTTGAAATGATATGAAAAAAGATTAAGTTTAAAAGAATTCCAACTAGGAACTGATAGATATGGAAATTTTGATTTGAATGAGATTGACTTGAAATAGATTGATCTGGATTTGAATTTGAGAATTAAAAAAAAACACAAATCTAATAAACTCAAAATTTTAATTAAATCTTTATACATTAAAATGATCTAACCTTCATTAAGGATTAAGAGAAGATAGTAGAGTAGAAAAGATAAACTCAAACTAGGCACCAAATTAGGATTACCTACAGAAGTGAATAATACAACATCCAAAGATGGAGAGAGAAACCTGTCCCACTGTGGTCGCCAGAAATCTGTGGGTCTCTGAAAGGATTCTGCTCATGGGGTTCGAATGCAAAGAGT
>NW_021394187.1:0-253 GCF_001605985.2 Dendrobium catenatum
AACCTTTGATCAAAATGAGCCTCTAAGTTGTCAAATCCTTGAACCAAATCCTGATAATTTGGTTCAGCAGCATGTGATGGTTCACCCTCTTCTTCTGTTTCACTCAATACTACATGAGGTTTGCTTGGCTCGTCCTTATTGAAGATAGCCCTAAAGGAACCATCGTTGTAGTAGAATGGTTCTTCAAAGTCTTGATCTGGATGAGTTAAATCATACTTCTTTTCTAAAATGTAGGCAATCAGATGGCCTAAGG
>NW_021394188.1:0-214 GCF_001605985.2 Dendrobium catenatum
TCCTCCATAAATTCATCAATATTTTCTTCCCCTTCAATGTATTCTTCTTCTTCAATATTGTCTCCCCCTTCCATGTTTCCTTCTTCTTCTAGTATCCGGATCTCCGAGCGACGACACCATTGGATTTCCGGTTCTTGATTAGGCAAGGGGACTTCTTCGATCAGTGGGCTGCGGTCGAAGTTAGTCTCTTCTTTTGGAGGGGATGGAAGGCGAC
>NW_021394189.1:0-269 GCF_001605985.2 Dendrobium catenatum
GATCTTTGCATGAGATGATATTTAATAGCCAAATATAGTACTAGATGATCAGTTTAATCTCTTGAACTAATTATACATGATGATACATATAGTCTGTTTAACTGATAATCCAGATTAATGTAATTCATACTGTTAGACAGTGCTGCTTTGTACTAATAGTGCGGGATGGTCTGATGATTGTATGGGATGATCTTTGATAGCAAATTGAAATTTAGGGCTTCTTTGGAGGCTGTTTATTCAAAATCCTAAATTATCTTTTAAGATATATA
>NW_021394190.1:0-212 GCF_001605985.2 Dendrobium catenatum
TTCACAACAAGCTGTAATCTCCAAAAGTGCAAGACAGTGAAGAAAATGTAAGCCTTAAGAGGGGTAGGGAGAGAGGTAGATTAAATCTGAATTTAAATACATATTTAATGGGGAATTAGGATTTACTTCTTTGAAATTTGAATTTGAATAATTGGGGAAATTGGAAGGGAAAGTGGGGAGGGGATTATCTTAATTAGATCCTTAATTCATGT
>NW_021394191.1:0-280 GCF_001605985.2 Dendrobium catenatum
CCCATACCCATCCCCCATTGAATGAACTCTTCAGCTTTCCACTTGATACTACAAAGCCTCTTCCAATTAAAAGAGTCCCCTTGTTTAAAAAAACAATTTAAAGGGTGTTTCCCAACACAGAAGCCATAAATTTAGCCCATAAGCTTTTATTTTCTCTGAAAGTAAACAAAAGTTTATGATTAAAAGTCTTAATCATACCAATAAAGGTATGAAACCCTAGTCTTCCCTCATCCATAGTCCCAACACAATTGCTCCAAGAGCCCCAAATGATAAATCGATT
>NW_021394192.1:0-235 GCF_001605985.2 Dendrobium catenatum
CCATTGGCTGGAGTCTTCTTTTTCTTAGGATCTTCAAGGATAATATCATCGTTGATGATTATCTCTTTTTCCTTATCTTTATTGGAGACCCTTTCTTCAGTGGAGGCGGTAGTATCTTTCCGCTTCTTAACTGTACTTGAGCAATCTCCTCCGGTTCAGAATCATTTAGCTGCACATTTTCTTCAGAGTCAGCCATCATTGCATCTAGGGATTCATCTGTTGATTCAGAATCACC
>NW_021394193.1:0-864 GCF_001605985.2 Dendrobium catenatum
ATTCAGAACATAACATGCAGTGCTAACCGCCTCAGCCTAAAAATATCTAGGACGTGAGTATTCTGCCAACATAGCTCGGGCGGTTTCTATTAATGTTTTGTTTATCCTTTCGACTACCCTATTTTGCTGAGGGGTTCCAGGTGCAGAAAAATTGTGATCAATTCCTTTCTCTTTATAAAAATATTCAAATCTCTCATTTTCAAATTCACCTACATGATCACTTTGTATAGAAATAATTTCACACTCTAATTTCCTTTGAATCCAAGTCAAAAAATTTCTAAATTCCTCAAATGATTCACTTTTATGAAATAGAAATCTAAGCCAAGTGAATCTAGAGTAATCATTCACTATAACAAATCCGTATACCTTCCCTCCTAGATTTACAGTTCCAACTGGTCCAAAAAGATCCATGTGTAAGATTTCCAAAGGTTTACTAGTCCTAAGATCCTTATTTGAATGAAAAGAGAACTTTACTTGCTTGCCTAATTGACATGCATCACAAAGGTGATCCTTATTAAAGTCTAGTTTAGGTATACCTCTCACTAAATTATTTTGGGTAATCTTTCTAAGGTTTTTTATGCTTGAATGACAAAGTCTCCTATGCCAAAGCCATGACTCATCAGAAATAGTTTTTAAACAAACGATAGTAGGAGTATGAATGCAACTTAAATCTAGCATATAAACATTGTTTACCCTTTTTCCATTCAGCACATCTTTATCATTTATGCTTAATATGCAGCTAGTAGGAAAAATTTTACACTATAGCGCTTATCACATAGCTGACTTATACTTAGTAAATTATGCTTTAATCCTTCGACCAACAATATATTGTCAATAAAAAAGTTTTTCAAGTTTCCAATCATA
>NW_021394194.1:0-313 GCF_001605985.2 Dendrobium catenatum
TTAGCTTGGGCCAGTTCTATAGGGCTTAACATCCCTAGCGAACTTTAAAGTAGTATTAGAGCGTAATTCATAAAAAATTAGTTTGAAAACTTTTTGAATTTTGATCCATAGCTAACCTTGGGAATTTTAACACTACGGAAGGGTATTCTATTACCCGACCTCCCCTGTTAGATAACCTACCTTTTAATTTTTGGAAAACCCGCATGTCAACGTTTTTACAATCTACTAATTACCGCATGTGCATGCTTATCAAAGAAGGTTATTCTCCATCTTCTCGTGAAATTAATGGTATTAAAACTGAAATTGCTTTTAC
>NW_021394195.1:0-213 GCF_001605985.2 Dendrobium catenatum
TCATTTGAATTTGGTCTTTATTAGTCATTTGAATTTTGTTCAGGTCCTATGCACGTTTTTCAATGAAGTTCAAAAGTTCACTGCTCTTTCTCATTTGGTCCAAATTTTTTTGTTCTTTTGAGTTCAAAACAGGATATTAAAATTAGGATAGGAACTTGGAATATAGGTTCCCTTATAGTTAAATTAATGGAGTTAATAGATATTATGATTCAT
>NW_021394196.1:0-339 GCF_001605985.2 Dendrobium catenatum
ACCAAAAGATGAGACATCGAAAATGTGCTTGATGGCAGATGACAATCTTGATCAAGAAGAGGTATGTGAACTTTCCTATGATCAACTTTTTGAAGTTTCAGAAAAAATTCATGCATCATATAGGAAATTAAAGAAAACACATGCTAGCTTGAAATTGGAATTTTTGAATCTACAAAAAGAGCATGAAATTTTAACTAAAGATCATCAAATGATTGATTCAAATCACATGACTTTACTTGATGAATTTGATGAGTTAAATAAAAATCATTATGAATTAGTTGAAAAGCAAGATGCATTAAAAGCTTCACACACATCACTTGAATCTGATTTTAAGAAGTC
>NW_021394197.1:0-587 GCF_001605985.2 Dendrobium catenatum
AGCGTCTGACAATGGTTTGACGGAACTATGAATGTCAAGTGATAATCCGACGAAACTTCGACGTCAAGCGGTGATTCGACAGAACTCTTGCATCAGGCGGTGGTTCGACAAAACTCCAACGCAAGGCGATGGTTCGGTGAAACTCCAATGTTAGGCAGTGGTTCTACAAAACCTCGAGCAGTGGTCGAGGAGCAAGGGGGCATGAGTGATCTCCAATCTCTCTTGATTTCTTTAGCTTGGGGTCCCTTTTTCATGAAAAAAGGGAGCCTATGTTTATAGATTTTATAAAGTGTCATAGCTCATAAATAGGAGGAAGATCAAGAATATTTTTTGAATGCATGGTTTGTATGAACAACTGATATTGATTCCGGACTGATATTGATTCCCTTGATCATGAACCATTTGTTGAACATTTGGATGTCTTAATGATATCAGTGATCTTGAGCTTGTTGGACTCATTTCGTCGAGACGCTTGATTCAACTATAAGCACATCACATTTGAAAATTGTTTGATAAACCAAATCGTGGTTCAAACCTTCCAATAACACTGCAGGTCCTTGATTTAGAGCCATTTGAGCTCGGATTGA
>NW_021394198.1:0-236 GCF_001605985.2 Dendrobium catenatum
GAAAATAGGAAAAACCACGGGGTCTGGCCCAGTTTGAATGAACCTACTAGTATTTGTAGTTGATTACAAATTAGGCCCTTCATTGGGGGAAAGCCTTGGCTTGATGTAACAAATATACATCATATAGAGTGCATTGCATGGTGAAAATTAGAAGAATCAGAATTGATATGTTTGTTTAGTCGGCAGGACCATAGTTGGTTGGTGACGGAGGTCGAAAAGATCGTATTCAGGTGAAA
>NW_021394199.1:0-1054 GCF_001605985.2 Dendrobium catenatum
GTACTCCACTAACATTGCCCTAGCAGCTTCTACCAAGGTTCTATTCTTCCTTTCTTCTATACCATTTTGTTGTGGTGTTTTAGGAGCTGAGAAATTATGTTCTATTCTTAGTTTTTGACATAATGATTCAAACCTATTATTTTGAAATTCTCCACCATGATCGCTATGAATTATTGAGATTTCACAACTTAATTTTCTCTGAATCCATGTCGAGAAAATTTTAAATTCCTCAAAAGACTCATTCTTATGTGCTAAGAATATTAACCAAGTGAATCTAGTGAAGTCATCTACAATCACAAAACCATAATTTTTCCCACCTAGGCTGGTTGTACTAACGGGTCCAAATAAGTCCATGTGTTGGATTTCTAGTGTCCTAGCTGTGATCACATCTCTAATTGAGTGAAATGATATTTTGACTTGTTTTCCTAGTTGGCAAGCATCACATAAATGATCCTTTATGAAATCTAACTTAGGTACACCTCTATCTAGGTTTTTTTGAGTGATGTTTCTAAGAGTTTTTATACTAGCATGGCATAGTCTCCTATGACATAGCCACGAGTCATCAACTATTGTTTTCAAACAAAATGAGTTTGAGCTATCAAGACAATCAAGGTCTAACATGTAAACATTGTTCATTCATTTTCCTTCTAAAACTAGTTTATCAAATAAACTAATCAGGCTTTTATCAGATAGAAATTTAACATCAAAACCTTTGTCACACAGTTGACTAATGTTAAGTAAATTATGTTTCAAATCATCAACTAGTAAGTCATTTTAAATTAAAAAATTTTTAGCATTACCAACAATACCTGAGCCTATCACCTTCCTGGTAGTGTTGTCTCCCAACATTACTTTGTTTTCAGTAGGATGAACTTCTTCATATCTCCAATCATGTGTCGCGAGAAGCCACTATCCAGGTACCACATGCTCTCACTAGGACTTTTGTGAGAGCATCCCTATAATTTCATTCAAAGGTTAGATTTTGGAACACAAGTGAGTTTGGGTTCCTCCTTATGATCGCATGAATGAGATGTATGCATGCTATGCTGTGATG
>NW_021394200.1:0-269 GCF_001605985.2 Dendrobium catenatum
TCACGTGATCTCTTAGTGAGTTCATGAGAGGAGAAGCTCGAGGACGGTAATTCGCAATACCCGCCAATCTTTGGACGAGTCCGAGGTTCGCGGTTCTTACGATCTCTGTGGGAGTTCGTTAGTTATCTCTTTCTTTCCCGTATATTCTTGTTCTTCTCCTTTCTCCCCTCTTCATCGACCAATTATTCCCCTAGCTCCACCTCCCCAACCGCCGGCCCTAATCCACCCATGGCCACCGACCACCTCACCACCTCCACCCGTTCCCAAGC
>NW_021394201.1:0-218 GCF_001605985.2 Dendrobium catenatum
TTACCATATTGGAGAAGTCTCACATTACGTCATAATCTTGATGTAATGCACATTGAAAAGAATATTTGTGACAACATTCTGGGGAACTTATTAAATATAGAAGGAAAGACAAAAGATACAGAGAAAGCTCGTTTGGATCTACAAGATATGGGCATAAGGCATGAGCTACATTTACAAAAAAAAGGTGAGAAGTATCTTAAACCTCCAGCCTCTTACAC
>NW_021394202.1:0-271 GCF_001605985.2 Dendrobium catenatum
TTTCTCCCTCTCTCTCCCTCTCCTCTTAGCTCTCTCATGTCAAGACAGCTACAAAAGATTATCTAAAGGAAAGAATAAAAACTTTTAAATAGAAGAGCTTTAGAATAGCTCATTAATTGCAACTAGTTGACTTTATCATCCAGGAAGATATTAATGCTGTCATGTACGATTAGTGCAATTTAAGCCTAATAAGCTAAGATGATCAGAGATGACTAGAATAAATTTGTTCATATCATCCAGGATGATAAAATAATGTCCTATACAATTAGTT
>NW_021394203.1:0-727 GCF_001605985.2 Dendrobium catenatum
CAAATTATTGTTTGTCTCACTCTAAAATTCGTGGTCAAGGTTATGATGGCGCAAGCAATATGAGAGGAGAATTCAATGGGTTAAAAGCTCTTTTCCTAAACGATAATAAATCTGCGCATTATATTCATTGTTTCTCACACCAGCTTCAGTTAGCTTTAGTAGCAGTTGCGAAAAATCATGTTCAGATTGCACTGTTGTTTACTATCATTTCAAATGTGATGAATATTGTTGGTGTTTCATGCAAACGCCGTGATCAACTGAGAGAGAAACAACGTGATATGACAATAAATGCATTACAGAATGGTAAGATATTCACTGGAAGAGGATTAAATCAAGAAATTTCTCTAAGGCGTGCTGGTGAAACAAGATGAGGTTCTCATTATGAGTCACTGATTAGATTGATTACAATGTTCTCCTCAGTTATTAATGTGCTTGAAATTGTTTTGGATGATGGTATAAGCTCTGAACAGAGAGGAGAGGCTTATGCTTTATTAGATTCAATGCAGTCATTTGACTTCTGTTTTTGCTTGCACTTAATGAAAGACATTCTTGGAATCACTGCTGAACTATCAGAAGCTTTGCAAAGAAAAGATCAAGACATCGTGAATGCCATGTCTTTAGTTCAAACTTCAAAAAATAGATTACAAGACATGAGAGATAACAAGTGGAATGAATTCATTGAAAAGGTGACTTCCTTTTGTGTTGAACACAATATTATCACTCCAAA
>NW_021394204.1:0-207 GCF_001605985.2 Dendrobium catenatum
CATTAAATTTATTTTGAAATTAATAAAACATATAGTATTATTTAACAATTTTTTATTGCACGCATTAAAATTTGATTCGAAGTCTTGCTTTTGAAAATTGGACAGAGATTGAATCGGAAGAAAATAAAATATTCAGGATTAAAAAAATAAATTGGGGTTGAACTGTAAAATAATAAATGTTTAAATTATTTAAATAATATGAACTTT
>NW_021394205.1:0-249 GCF_001605985.2 Dendrobium catenatum
TTGAAACTTTGAACATTTGAACTTAGTAACATCCTCAGCCCCTAGAGAAATTTTCACTGATTTTTGAGGTCATTAGGTCCCCTAATTAATTTTCTTAAGGTTCAATCCCTAATTAAGCCTTTAAAACTTAAAAAAATGTAATAAATCCAATTTAAATCCAAAAAATATGTATAAACCCTCTAACTGACCAGAATCAAGCCCTTAATCCATGAAAATTAAAAGCCCCTTAATTTGACAGCAATTCTGTAA
>NW_021394206.1:0-297 GCF_001605985.2 Dendrobium catenatum
CTCTCTCTTTTCCCTATCTCTCTCTTTTCGCTCTCTCTCTCTCTTTTCTCTCTCTCTCACTCTCCCTCTCTCTTGCTCTTTCTAACATTTGCTTGCTCTCTTTCTCTCTCTATATCTCTCTCCCTCTTTCTAGCTCTCTCTCTTGCTCTCTCTATATCTATCTATCTATCTCTCTTGCTCTCTCTCTCCCTCTCTCTCTCTTTTCTCTCTCCCTCTCTTTTCTCTTTCATTCTCTCTCTCTCTTTTCTCTCTCTCAATCTCTCTCTTGCTATCTTGCTCTAACCCAAAGTCACAATC
>NW_021394207.1:0-330 GCF_001605985.2 Dendrobium catenatum
AAACTTAAGGGAAAATTCTATAAGATGGTGGTGAGATCTACAATGCTTTATGGTGCCGAATGTTGGTCATTAAATAAGAAGCATAATACTAAGTTAAGTGTTACAGAGATGAGGATGCTCAAGTGGATGAGTAGATTCACCCATAGAGATAGGGTACAAAATGAGCATATACGTGAAATGGTTGGAGTAGCTCCAATGGAAGATAATATTAGAGAGAGTTTCCTTAGATGGTTTAGTCACATAAAATGATGGTCTTCCAATGACCATGTTAGCAAAGTAGAGGTATTAGATTTAACTTATGTTAAGAAAGGTAGAGGTAGACCTAAAAAG
>NW_021394208.1:0-284 GCF_001605985.2 Dendrobium catenatum
TTTTCTAACTCATTTTCCAAATCCATTTTCACCACTGTGCCAATTTCTATAAAACTTTCACCATAATTCACATTAAGGGCTCTGATATTAGAATTTCTATTCCATAAAGATGTCCCAAGTTGCTGAGACCGAGCATTTGACTATTTACTTCCTGTGTTACAATTTCTCAAAACACCATATTCATAAATACGAACCTCTTCTAGGTCTTTGGCAGATGTTCCCTTTTGTTGAAAAACTTCTGATTGTTGTTCATCAGAATTCATTTTTCCAGAGTCTCTAGCTAT
>NW_021394209.1:0-694 GCF_001605985.2 Dendrobium catenatum
ATGATCAAGTTAAAGCTATTACCATTGCAACATATTTGATCAACAGAGGCCTCTTAAGTATTGTTGCGTTGCGTCTTGGAGTATTCGCGACGGTAGAGAAATATATAGTTTAACGTCTTAGTATTATACAAAGATCCAGCACACAATCAGATAAGAGAGAGAAGGCGAAGTATTCATAAGATATACGAGAGTTTTTACGTGGAAACCCCTGAAAAGGGGGAAAAACCACGGGGCCTGTCCCAGTTTGAATGAATGATGAATCCACTAGTATTTGTAGTTGATTACAAATGAGGCCCTTCCTTGGGAGAAGGCTTTGGCTTGATGATATAAATGTACATCATATAGAGCGCATTACATGGTGGGAGTTACAATAATCAACATAGATGTATTTGTTTGGTCGGCACGACCATAGTTGATAGGATGGAGGCTGGAAAGACCGTTGTCTGGTGATGGAGATTGGAAGGACCGTAGTAGGTGATGTAGGTTGGAAGGACCGTAGTCGACAGGAGACAGTGGTCCCAAAGACTGTAGTTTGCAGGAGACCGAGGCCAGAAAGACCGTTGTATGGCGATATAGGTCGGAAGGACCATAGTAGGCGACGGAGGTCAGAAGGACCGTAGTCGGCAGGAGATTGGGGTCATAAAGACTGTTGTCTGGTCAAGGTTTAAAATTGCGTAATTAAGCCTCGAGGCGG
>NW_021394210.1:0-581 GCF_001605985.2 Dendrobium catenatum
CTAGAATCATTTTCAATTAGTTTTATGAAAAATACTAAGTCTTTTAAAATACATCTTATTCTATCCAAACTTGAGTCTTGCTCAATTTTGAGTGGTGTATGGTGTTCCTAAAATGTTACTATATACAAAAAAGATAATATTCAATACATATGCTAGAAGAAATAAAATCTCAATCAATAATATTTGTTATCATGAAAATCACAAGCTAGGGATCATTGATTGCAACAACTACCAACCATCTCACTACCAAATCTTTTTCTACTCGTAGTCCATCGATGTTGAACTACTACCAAATCATTTTCTATCCTCTTGGCTCTCTCGACCAACTAAGTAAAATTTGTAATATCTTATGCAATAATGGCATCCTCAAAGCATCTTGGAGTCCCTCTAAAAACTAATAATGCTTCTCCCCATAAGGGCTAATTAACTGCAAAGTATATTTAGAAAGAATAGTAAACTCTGCCTTGCACTACATCACTGAAAGAATAGATCGATGTACAAATCAAATACTTATTATCTCCTAAAGCTCCTTCCAAGTAATCAAAGTATTTACATGACCCTCAAACTTGTTCTATTGCTAG
>NW_021394211.1:0-224 GCF_001605985.2 Dendrobium catenatum
CTTCTGAATTTCTGTATGATATGATTCTGATACGATTCTAACACGATTTTGTTCTATTCCGATATGATCTGAATTTCTGATTTCCGTACGATTCTGATTATGTGGATCTAATCAGTTCTGATTTGATCTATTTGTTCTGATCCGTACGACTCCGATTATGATTTGATATATTTCCGTATAAGTTCTAATTTGATTCTGTTCTGATTCGAGATACGATTCTGTTC
>NW_021394212.1:0-236 GCF_001605985.2 Dendrobium catenatum
CCT
The DNA here is from genome assembly GCF_001605985.2 of Dendrobium catenatum. Classification (NCBI taxonomy): domain Eukaryota; kingdom Viridiplantae; phylum Streptophyta; class Magnoliopsida; order Asparagales; family Orchidaceae; genus Dendrobium; species Dendrobium catenatum. The sequence continues at coordinate 4 of NW_021394212.1, forward strand.
TGATACACACCGCGTCCTTACCGTTAGCTCACTAGCCAGATGCTATGCTCACGGCCGTGCATTTAATTAACAAACTGCCGAATTCTGCAATCAAATACATATCACCCCATGCTATGCTCTACGGAAGTAAACCAGACTACAAGCCACTTCGTATCTTTGGCTGTGCGTGTTTTCCACTAACCCCTCCTACTCACCATCACAAGCTGCAACCTAAAGCGCAGCCATGTGTATTT
>NW_021394213.1:0-486 GCF_001605985.2 Dendrobium catenatum
AAATAGTACAAAATTTAAAATTTAAAATATTGTTAAATTATGATTAACGGTAGAGATCTTTTTTCCAACTTATCATCATATATGATATGGATCATCCAGCATGAATAGTTCAAATAACTTTAATTAAATAATTAGTCATTTTAATGATTATCTGAATAATTGATCTTCCAGTATGATATACAACGTACAATATGATTAGTTCAAGAAATTTTACTTCTAATTTTCTCTCTATCTCACTCTTCTAAGTGTGTGTGTGCACAATTACTGAATTTAGCATCTATTAAATACATGACTTGACTCAATAAATATAGAAAAAAAATAAAAATAATAAATATAAAATCTTAAAGATACTTAAGCCTAATCTATTCAATCTTGAGCTGTTCAATTTGTATAGTATACGGTGGACCTTAAACATTACTGCACAAGAAAAAATATTAAATAATAATAACAATAAGAGATAACATAGTAGAGAATCCAAAAATATTT
>NW_021394214.1:0-1462 GCF_001605985.2 Dendrobium catenatum
TTTAATTCTTAGTCTTAAAAACTCTGTGGTTGAAAAAGTTTTTCTACAAAACTAAAAAATAATAATTTTTATTTCGGTTCAACAATATTTTAAAAGAGGGCTTAAAATTTTTCAAACTACCAATTCACCCCCCCCCCCTCTTGGTAGCCTTTGGGACATTAACTTAGGCTTAACAACCTAATTACTAGACTCAACAGACCCATCTTGCTCCCAAGCATACAAATCAAAATCATAGCACAAATTTGCTTAAACCAAATTAAGCAAATGAATCCATCTCTTTCAATATAAAATTCAAGGAGACCCCGTGATTTGTAGTCCCAAAACTACAAATCTTCTCTTACTTTTTTGGGCTCCAAAAGCCTTGGAAGATTTCCATCCTTAGCCCAAAAGTTTTTGGTCTCCTCTCTTTTCCTCCAACCTCTAAGTTATAGGAGATTTTCCCCTCAGCTCTAAAAGTTAAGGAGAATTCTCCATCCCTTAGCTCCAAAACTTTGGATCTTTTATCTTCATTTACTTGATCTCCAATTAAGTGAATGATATTCAAACATAAGTCTCTAAGATATAGTTCTTCTATTTGACCCATTCCAATAGGAGCTTCCTTCACTTTGGCCTCAAAGTCGAAGCTTATCCATTTGCCCCAAATCACATGAATAACTCCTCCTCTTAAACCTAAGCTCTTAGTAACATTTTCACTTAACTAAAATAAGATATCATTCTCCTCTCATGACATTTAAAACATAACCCTTATGAAAGTTCGTTAGGGATGTTAAGCCTTATAGAACTGGCCCAAGCTAACCAAGAGAGAGGTGAATTGGAAAACTTTAAAACCCAAGATAAAACTCCAACCAAAATCACCACAAACAAAGTGCGGAAGAAAAATAAGTACGAAAGCAATAATAAGAAAAGAACACACCTGATTTATAGTGGTTCGGTCAAACCTTGACCTACATCCACTCCTTGGAGGCACCCTCCAAGTATTGTACTAAAATCATGACTCTCCTTTAGCCCCCACAGCTAGGCGGAGAAGCCCTAACAAAATCACTTCCACCTTTCCCAGTGCGGCGGAGTCACCGGGTCCTCCGGGTCCTTTGACACCAAAGAGATCTTCTTCTTTGGCGAACTTATCTCGAGACAAGCCTTGAATCCGATGGTACAAAGGTGCGAGTTTGTAGAAGCAACCGTGTGGAATCCCCTCCACACTCCCTTGAGTTCCCCCCCATAGGATCTTCTCCCTCTCAAACTCCACCCTTTTCTCTCTCCCTTTCAAACTCTCTTCAAGTTTTCCCCACAAGAACAAAGCTACAATGGCTGCCAAAGATACTTATAAAAGATGTCATGCCATAGCTTAAATAGAAACTCTCAAAACGAGCTCATTAATGCAAGTTGCCGACATTATCGTCCAGGACGATAGGCATATAGTCCTGTCCGATTAGTTCAAATATGAGAAAAATCGTCATGAACA
>NW_021394215.1:0-313 GCF_001605985.2 Dendrobium catenatum
GGATAAAATTTTCAAACACATATCATATTTAAGTTAATCGTGTAATTCTTCATTTGAAAATTTATTTTAAAGAGTAGATTGCGTACACTCATTTCTATAAAATCAAACTGCCAAAGTATAAGATATGCATAATCTCTAATTTCAAACTCTACACCCCAAAATGAACATCGAGCAGAGCTTGAGTTATCTTGCGCTTGAGCTTGATTAATTAATTGAGTTCAAGCTCGAGCTCTATTCTACGAATTTGAGCCGGCTCATTTAGTATGAAAGAAAGAAAATAATTATAATTAAAATAATAAAATGATAAAAAATA
>NW_021394216.1:0-1253 GCF_001605985.2 Dendrobium catenatum
ATTGTTGCTTTTCAAAATAATCCTAAACATGATTACTAATTTTTTGCAGATTTTTCAAACTTTTGAAATAAGCAAATTAATTTTACAATACGGAAGCTAACAAATTCAGTGATGATGATGAAATTCTAAATTTCACAATAGAACATTAATCTTAGAAAATCATTAAGCAGTTATAGAAAAAATGAAGTGCAAAAAGTAAAATCCAGAAATAAAATCAGAAAGAACACATCATATTTTATAGTGGTTCGGTCGAACCTTGACCTACTTCCACTCCCCGTAGTCCTCCACTATGAGTATTGCATTAACATAAAGTGATTTTCCTTTTGCTCTCTCATCAAGGCAGAGAAGCCTTTATAAACTCTCTTCCACTAATATGGTGCGACAGAAGACTGAAACTCCTTTCATAGGTAAACAATCTTGACTCCTTTTTCTCCCTCATGGAGAAGGCATAAAATATCAACTTCTTTTTCTCCGTCTTGGAGAAGGCAGAGAACCTAGAGGATGGACTAAGAAGCCTCTCTCCCTAGAAAGCTCCCACAAGACTCACCAAGGTCACGGGAGAATCAAGCGTGCAGCTAGCTCGGAGCAACCGTGTGATCACCTCAAATTACTTCTCCCTCACGCTCAAGCTCACCTTCTCCTTCCTCTACAAATCTTGATTTTCCTCCAAAAGCTCCCTCTTAGAGTCCCTCCTTCAGTCACTTTCCTCTCTTTTTTTTTATAGAAAATTGTTAAAGAATTGCTTTTATAATAGGCTTCAAGAAACCCTAAAATTTTAAGTTGGTCGTCTTCTATTCGTACAGTACGATCCAAATTTGTACAATATGATTAGTTCAAAACTAGTTCCATCTAGTACGATGCAAACAATCATTTAAACAAATTGTTTAATTTTAATGAGCATGTCGTATAGTACAATCCATAGATCGTCCAATAAGATCTATTTAATTTCATCTGTTCATATAGGATGATTCCTGAGATGATGGAAATTCATCTCTATCACTCATCCAGTAATGTTCTCATCGTACAGTACGATTAGTTATTTTAGGTACATCATCCAGTACGATATTACTATTGTATAATATGATTAGTTCAAAAATCGCAGCTTCATCTCGGGGTGCAAACGAGTCGAGTCGAGTCGAGTTTAGGCCCTTATCAAGCTCGGCTCATTAGTTGGAAAGTGAGCTCAAACTTGAGCTTGAGTCAAGCTCGACAGGCGAGCTCGAACTCGAGCTCGTCTCACTATAAACGAGCTC
>NW_021394217.1:0-229 GCF_001605985.2 Dendrobium catenatum
GTGATGGAGGTGGAGCGCTAGGCTGACTAACCACTGTCCTCTTCCCCTTATCAACCGCTGAGACCACATCTTTCTTCTCAAAAGTTTTCACCAACTTAGGACCCTTCTTATCTTTAGAATGCTCTCATAAGAATGGCATCATAGGAGCCTCTTCCTGCAAATTGCTAGACTTATTGAGATGTTTTTCAAAAGTTTTAATAGTGAAACCCTTTAGGAGAAAAGCAATCGG
>NW_021394218.1:0-841 GCF_001605985.2 Dendrobium catenatum
ACAGGAAAGGGAAGTCGTCGGAGGGGGAGCTTCTTGAATGGCTGCTTGGGCTCGGGATTGAAGGGAGATCGGGATTCTCGTGTGTGGAGCAGAGGCGAGCGTGGAGAGAGGAGTTCGGGAAGCAGAGGATCGAAGAGCGGAAGAGAAGTCGTCGGGAGTGGGATTTCTTACGAACGGGAGAGAGTCGAGAGCAGCCAAGAGCGAGGGCTTTGGGTCGGTATTTAACAACTCTGAGGGAGGTGCGATCGAGGCTATCATCGCAGGATTTGAGCAGAAATCGCGGAACAACGATTGATTCGGCGCTGATGTACAGTACTTTGGCGGATCTTCGGCAGGATTCGCGGGAGATTTTCAGCGGAGTTCGTGGATCCGATGGGTATGTGCCATAGGATTTCTGAGTTGCTTTCTTCTTCCTTTCATTCCTTTGGTTAATGTTTAGAGGTCAACAATGAGTTCTGGTTTCCTATAGATGCAAGCCCCTATAGTTAATTACCCCTCCCGATAGCAAGTGAGAACTTTCGATTAAGGCTAGTCATCGGTGAATACATCGTATCCGTAGATATGTGATATCCGGCATAAAGTAGCAGCATTGGTTTAAGTAGGAGACTGCAAAGTTCTCATATTTTCTTCCGATGCATAATTTTTGGACATAACATCATGCATACGACGCCCTTGAAGTGCATCAAGTGATTCCAAAACAGGCCTATTTTTTTTAAGAGATTCCAACGTAACTGTAATGACTTTTTTCCCATAAAAGTTTTTGGAAAAACAAATCTACATTTTACGATCAAATTCCTGTCATTCCATCTTCATAGACATGTTGCAAGAGAGTTGTCTTCCC
>NW_021394219.1:0-1478 GCF_001605985.2 Dendrobium catenatum
TCGAGGGAAAGGTTGCCTCTTGGTTTTTCCCCTAAACATGGGAGACGCTGAGAGGCTGCCGAAATTTGGATCGAAAATCCAAGGACTTTAAAAATATTAAATCTTATTTGGACATCATTTGAACTAAATTCAAACTTGAATAAGTAAATGGCTTAAGCAAATTTCAAACAAGAATTTGTGCAAGACTTGAGTTGGACTCAAGTTGACCTAGACTTGGACTCTCATTCGAACTCAACAAGACTACAAGGACTTGAATCAGTTTTTGGACATCATGAGATATATTTTGAACTCAAGTCTAATAAAAAATATATGAGCTTGGATATCAAACTCAAAACAAACTCAAAAAATAAGAGGTGGACCACTTGAACTCAAAAGAGCTTGGTGCAATGAATTTTGACTTGAACTTGGACATGCAAAATTGACTACAAATGACATGAATTAGAACTTGATTTGAACAATCATGCAATACTTGAGCTCAAACTTGAGCTTAATTTGGATACAAAGACAACATGACATGAACTCAATTTGAACTTGGTCTTGAACCTTACAAAATCACATGGAGCTTATTACACATAAATGATAATAAATTGAAGAAGATAACTTGAGCATTGAATGAGTAACAACAATCCGAATGCAATCATTGATTGATAAGGAAGTGTAAACTAAATCACAAATAGATACACAAGAATACTTCGATGAATTTGTGACTCCTATGTGAAATATTTCACTCACAAGTGATAATGATGGATAACATGAAGTTGCCCATAAGTAATGAAAGATTTCATGATTCTTAGAATACGATAGCAGTTCAATATACAAGATCCACGCAAGTTGTGTAGAAGCACCTTTGACTGACATCCACTGTCTTGCAAACATGTGTAGTAGTCCCTACAAGTACTTAAGGAGATGCAAGGAGATGTAGTCAACATTGCGATGTCTCTACGATCAATGTTAACTAACTAGTAAAGGAAAATGACATTCCCTTACAAATAACTATGGGGTATATGTAAGCATGCATGAGCGAAGTGATATACATCCAAATGAATGTCATATAGTCCATATAAGGACGAGGTTGATTGATGCATATGCTAATCATACAAACAAAGGTGTTACCACCTTATTGCTTTCAAAGGCAACAGAGAACTTGTCTTCAAATATAATTTTGTAAGATAATATGCCAAATTCTTCAAAGCAACGACAGATGTTAACAAATAGCGAAATAACCTATGAAGCTGTGAATGGTAAATGCATTGTCAATATTTAAGTAATGATAGTAGGGAGGTCACAAATGAATAATGCAGTTACTTATGTATGTTGAAAGTCAACATACAACAAGCAGTATGCAGTGAATGTCGGATTCTCCCTACGACCAACTATATGCATACATACAACTGAATACACCGATCTTCTGCTAGCAAAGGCGAATAATACAAAATAAATTCAAGTGTTTTTCGAGCAGCGGAAGAAGTTCTACCATA
>NW_021394220.1:0-294 GCF_001605985.2 Dendrobium catenatum
AAGAATCTTTTTCTTATATATATACATGTCATTATAGCGACTAATTATTCTTTTAATTGTGTACATAATCATATGTTTCGCAGATATGCCAGGGGTCCAAGGGGGTAGCACCCCCTAATTTTGATTGTAATAATATTATTGAAATTCAAATTAATAAATAAAATGATGAATTTAATTTAATATTTATATTTTTATGATGATAAATCTAATAATTTATTGATGAAATAAGTTATAATATATATTATCTAAAATTTATTAATTACTTATTTAAATAAAATTATACATTTCATGATC
>NW_021394221.1:0-203 GCF_001605985.2 Dendrobium catenatum
TCACCTTTGAGGATAACGTGATTCCATGGGAGGGGAGTATTGATAGACCGGTCTCTGGATTGGGTCTAGCTGGTACAACTAGGATTGGTTTAGTTTTACAGGAGGTGGAACAGGGTAAGTTTCCCCCCATCAATGCCGCCCCAATCCAAGTGGGGCCCACAAGCTTAATTAAGGGGAATTAGGAGAGGGAAGGGGGGGGGGGG
>NW_021394222.1:0-780 GCF_001605985.2 Dendrobium catenatum
GAATCGAGGGTCCAGAGTCGACCTCGAAGAACTCCCAAATGCCTGATGAACACGTTTCCCACCAGCCATAGAAGCGAGTTAGCAAGAAACCACACAAGGAAGAAAGGTGGAGAGTGAGAAATCTTGGCTGGAATGACTTGAATTTAAAGAAACGTCCTGAATATCGTCTTGGCCGATCGCAGAATTGTCCAGGCCGATATGGCACAATAATTGCATACAGGACAATTTGTCAAAAAGGCGGTCAGATCGTCCAGGCCGATCAGACACAGGCGATCGGCCGGAGGAGTCAGGCCGAACGACTGTTGAAAAAGTAGATCGTCCGGGCCGATTAGGTGTATCATCCAGGACGATGCACAATAATTGATCGTACCGGCCGAAGTTAAAATGTTTTAAATTCTTTCCACGTGTATCGTCTAGGACTAACAGTGGATCGGCCGGGACGATTGTCCAATAATGGATCGTCTAGGGCCGAATTTAAAGATCAAAACGTGCTAACACGTTGATCGTCTACGACGATCCAGTGTATCGGCCAGGACGATGCACATAATATTCTATCGGCCAGACGAAATATTCTATCGGCCAGGACTATCACCATGAGTTCGATCAAATCGTCCAGGACGATATAGGATTGTCTAGGACGATGAGTTACAGCAAGCACAGAAAAAGGTCAGCAGATGGATTTTGAAGATGATTTGTCCTATCGTCCAGGACGATAAAAATATCGGACAGGACGATGTGACTAGGAATTGAAATCAAGGAAGGAATGGTGATGATCAAGAC
>NW_021394223.1:0-237 GCF_001605985.2 Dendrobium catenatum
TACCCGCAGGCAGGGAAGGGTCTAAAGCAAGGAAAGAAGAAATGCAGAAATATGCATGCGACCCCAGGGTCGATCCCCGGCTAATTCCCTAAATTTATTAACATGATTGTTTGGTCAGCACGTCCGTAGTTGGCGGGCAATGTTGGTCGGAAGGACTGTAGTCAGGTAATGGAGGTTGGAAAGACCGTAGTTAGGTGACAGTGGTTAGAAGGATCGTAGTTGGCGGGTGACGGAGGT
>NW_021394224.1:0-485 GCF_001605985.2 Dendrobium catenatum
CTACCAGTTCTGGGATAGTCGAAGAGGAGAGAATTGATCAGGATCTAGAAATGGAAGATGAACTGGATACAAAGTCTCAACGAGATCCTAATCCAAAACTTACAGAAATTATTGCCCGCCTGGATTCTGAAGAATTATTCGATATGGCTGAGTACAAAGGATACCTACCCCTCGATCCTAAGTCAATTGGGGATAGACCGGTTGAGGAGGTAGTTCAAGAAATAAGAAATATTTTGTTGAATAAAGAAGGAATGGCCTCTTTTGACCCTGAGCTGGATGATCTCCTTGGAGATGAAGATGATTATGTTGGTAGCATTCATATGGTTGAGACTAGGGGATCTAATAAAGAAACTGAGCCCAGCAAATGTCGATTTGTTAAAGATGATGATTCACATGCTGCCGAGTCAGATTCAGATGAGTCTTTAAAGGCCAGAGATGAAGAGCACAAAAAAAACTTGGAGACTCAGCTTGCAAGCATGATGTCA
>NW_021394225.1:0-884 GCF_001605985.2 Dendrobium catenatum
ACTAATTTTTTAATAAATATTTATTGTTAAAAAAATTACTTTAAAAAATAATAAAAAAATTATCCTAAATAAAATCTTAAAAGTAACATGTGCAAAAATATTCGTTCAATTATATTTATGAATTAATATTATTTTGATCACATACAAGTAATTTTTTTATTTTATGCAAAATAAATTTATTTAATTTTTATAAATTATGCAACTCATTTTAACTTTGGGTGTGTTTGATATCACTGTATATTTTATAAAGTTAATTGTAAAATTATAGTGAGAAAAATAACATTGCTAATCTGGTCCTAAAAAATATTTTTTCAATATAAATTTAATTGAAAAGAAGCCAGAGAGGAGTAGCTAAACAGAATTATAATTGTTAAGCTCTAAATAGTTATCTAATATAATTAACTTTAACGAATAAAAATACTAAATAATTTCCTTAAAAAAAAACCTGCGCCGGGAGTTATGCAAACGAGTCCGGTGATCATTCCCTGCACGGCTCCAATGACCGACGGCTTCTTAAAGAAGATGACATCGAGACAAGTCCACACGAGGAGGCTGGTGGCCGCGCAGATATTCGTGTTCAGCACCGCTAAGGAAGAGTCGGTGTTGGCCGCGTACGGGTCGCCCCCATTGAAGCCCGCCCAGCCCATCCATAGCAGTCCAGCCCCCACGAGCATGAGAAGCAAGTTGTTGGGCGGGAACCTCTCCCGGTCCTTCGTTGACCTCGGCCCAACCTATCATATTAATGCCAATATTAAATATACATTAACTCTACATTTAAGTTGACCGCTTTATTTAAAAAAAATTCTTTTTATTTAGATATTTTGACAATCTAACCAAAATTTGATCAGAATAAGATTAAAAAAAAAATAGACAAGATTTTTTAA
>NW_021394226.1:0-206 GCF_001605985.2 Dendrobium catenatum
AGAGGTGTAAACGAGTCAAGCCGAGTATTTGCCTAATTGAGCTAAGCTTGTTAGTTCTTATTGAGCTTGAGCTCGATTCAAGCTCATTTACTAAGCTCGAGCTTGACTCATTACAAAATTTATAGTATCAAGCTTGTTTGGAAAGCTCGAGCTTGACTCAATTATTGAGCTCCATTTCTTAATTTTAAATTAAAAATCTATGTTTT
>NW_021394227.1:0-319 GCF_001605985.2 Dendrobium catenatum
GGGCTGAGGCGGTTCAGGAGGAACCGCCGTAACAATACCGCCCTCCCAAAGAGTCACCTTGTCCTCAAGGTGAAAACTAGGAAACTGTTGCTTCACCCTTTCATACGGCTCCCATGTGGCATCGTAGTCCGGAAGATTCTTCCACTTGATCAGTACTTCTTTTGCCCCTTCTCCTTTCTGAAGAACCCCCATCAATTCTAAGGGTTCCATAATCACATCTAAATCTTCTGTGAGTGTGACTGGTAACTCTGAACTGACTGTATAATCTCCAATAGCTCTTTTAGCTGTGACACATGAAAAACGGGATGAATAGTTGCTG
>NW_021394228.1:0-248 GCF_001605985.2 Dendrobium catenatum
TTTGAGCATCCTCATCTCTGCAACACTTAACTTAACTTTATGCTTGTCTTTTAATGGCCAACATTCTGTTCAATAAAGCATTGCAGGTCTCACCACAATCTTATAAAATTTTCACTTAAGTTTGAGGGGTAGTTTTTTATCACACAACAGTCCCAATGATTCCTCCACTTTACCAATAATATCTAAAATGTGCACTCTTTTTAATGACTTAATCATCCAATGTCACAATCCCACCACTAGATCTATTA
>NW_021394229.1:0-437 GCF_001605985.2 Dendrobium catenatum
GGGGAGTTTAGTGATGTGCTGTTGGTCCAAGTCCTTAGGGACGTCTGGAGGAATTTGATGCCGGTGGCCTATGCGTGAAGGATGGGTAGATCTTGCCGTGTCAGCAAGCTCATTCTCTGGACATGTTGGAGGGTGCATTTTTAGTGGAGGAAGGGGGACCTCGACATGGAGAACATCTTCGAATCTTGGCTGGTCTCGAGGGAGGAGAATATCTTCATGAGGTACTAGTGTTGGTCGTCGAGTCTCTCTTAAGAGTTGAAGGATCTCATTATGAGATTCCTCCATCTTTCTGATACGCTCTTCTAAGGATGGTCCCGAAGTTCCTTCTCCAACAAGGTTTCATCCACCAGGGTGAAAAGAGGCAGATGCCTGTCATCTCTGATTCAGGGACTGATTCCTAGATTGGTGTGAATTGGAGTGGGAGGCTCCCATGATGC
>NW_021394230.1:0-407 GCF_001605985.2 Dendrobium catenatum
GTATTGTTGAATTTTTGTACTATTATCGTATTTGTATGTTTTGTTCAAAAATTTAAAAAATAATAAAAATATTTTTATCTCCCCTATTTTTAAAGTGTTATTCTAGTGAGGGGGAGATCAGGAAAAAATGTTCCTTTTAGAAAATTCAAATTGTAGTGTTTGCCATCATAAAAAAGGGGGAGATTGTTGCGGATATGTTTTCATGGTTTATGATTTTGATGATAGCAAACACTTTTATTTCTCTATGACTGCTTTCTACTAACATTTCAGGTTCACACGATTGGACTGCAATTTGGAATTAGCTTAAGATTGGGTAGACTAGGTCTGAGTCAGTTTGTACCCTTTTTCTTTTCTTGAGTCAATTGTATTTGGTGTGGCTCCTGATGCTTTGTAACTTGGAAGATTTA
>NW_021394231.1:0-278 GCF_001605985.2 Dendrobium catenatum
AGTTTTGCATTTTGTTCATTTGTAATCTAATTCTGAACCGCAATCCTGAGCGAAGGGATTTGTATTTCCAAGGGTAGAACGGCCTCAGATCCATACACTAGTGTAAATGGGGTGGATTGGGTCGGGGTTCCATAAGTGGTACGATAAGCCCACAAAGCTTCCACCAACTGCTCATCCCACTATCGTTTGTTATCATCAAGGGTCTTTTTAACAATTTGCACCAAGGTTTTGTTAAAGGCCACGGCTAATCCATTTGCCCGAGGGTAATAGATCGTCGA
>NW_021394232.1:0-207 GCF_001605985.2 Dendrobium catenatum
CTTTATCACGTGCTTGAAATGTTTAGTTTTTGTGTTTATTTTTATTTTTATTTTTGTGCTAGTTTTAGTGCTTACTTGGTGGTAGTCTAGTTTGCGTTGTTTTCATTCTTTTTGTTTGTTTTTATGTGTTCTGTTTTCACGTTGCTCTTTAAATTTGGTCTTTCATATGATGAATCTTTTCAAGCTTTTAGATTTTGGAGTTTTAGA
>NW_021394233.1:0-237 GCF_001605985.2 Dendrobium catenatum
ACCTAGAAAGATATGTGTCACGTTGTATATTCCGTTGTGGATCATATTTTTTTTTTCTTCTTGAATCTCTAGCAATAGTACACATAATGTACTAATTGCAAAACAAAGCACTTTAATCACTTCATTATTTGTTTCAATTTCACGGAGTTCAGCGTCATCTTTCTCTGGCTTAACCATCTGTATAACTACAAAATTTAACTTATCATCTACCTGTAAAAGACGATATTATACAAAATA
>NW_021394234.1:0-214 GCF_001605985.2 Dendrobium catenatum
TTCACTTGGTACTCAAAGGTAAGAATCTCCAATTGTTATTTGTGATTACTTCACTCTTTTCTCTTGTCCTTCTAGATTTCTCATGAGAAGATCTGTCAAAAAGATCCGGTTCTCTGCCGACACATATGGAGTGTAAATAGCAGAAGGGTTTTTTGCCTACACTTGGAGAGTGTAAAAAGCTGAAGGGTTCTCTGTCCAAACTTGAAGAGTGTGA
>NW_021394235.1:0-208 GCF_001605985.2 Dendrobium catenatum
ATTTCTACCATTATTTTAAGCCAGAGTATTCATATGAGACTCCAATATCCTACGATATTATTAACTACGAGGGTTTATGCTCGTACGAGATTTAGAACCCACGTCAACTTTTCAAAATTCTATAAATATTTCTTTTGGGGAATCAAATTTAAAACAATCATTATCATCTTAATCGAATTATTGCTAACGGATGATATTTTTTTCTTCG
>NW_021394236.1:0-551 GCF_001605985.2 Dendrobium catenatum
TCCAAAAATATTTTTGTTAATATTCTTTAAATGCCTCATGCGCAGACAAAAATAATATGATGATGTTGGAAAATAGGCTAACCCTATTCAAAGATAGAGCAAAAAAAGTAGAGCAGCTTGCACAATTACACATGAATCTTATATAGAATGACTCAATTGATGGCTATATCTTGCTGTTGCTGTTGCTGTAGATTGCACTATAATGTGATTGTTGAAAATTGCAGCCCTAATTTTTTTGATATAGCTAAAGATGGCCCTCCCCTCTTTATAAAGAAAAATATTTAAGACAGCTTAAATATAATAAATCCTCAAAATGCTCTTATTACAATAATCCAAAAAGCCTTTGTTTCTTTTTTCCAGCTCAATTCATAAGATATGTTTCTCGCTTCTGCATTTTTTATCTGAACAGTGTCAAGTCATTTTCCTGATGCTTCTATGTGTTAATGTCTGCTTTTGCTTTCCCTCTTCTGTCTAAGGCTCCATTTGGGACGACTTTCTTACTGCTTATTAAAGCAATTTTTTAGTACATAAATTAAAAATTTTGTACTGGA
>NW_021394237.1:0-274 GCF_001605985.2 Dendrobium catenatum
TTATATTATTTTTTGATAACACTCTAGTTCATATTTAATTTTTAATTATAATATGATTTGATTATACTGAGTTTAGCGAGACATTTTATTAAATAGTTAATCTAATTAAAACGCTAGATTTTGCCCTTTGTAAGCGTGCTACCTTATCGCATCAGCGACCACAAATTTCTATTCTAATTTTTTGATTGACTAATTTCTCTAACGTAGAATTGTCAAAAAAGTTATCCTTCTCAATTTACTTCATTTTCAACTAGCTAAAAAACATGTATTTAAT
>NW_021394238.1:0-2591 GCF_001605985.2 Dendrobium catenatum
GAGTTCGTGAAGAGGAGAATCATGACTGGGATTGCATATTCCTCGACTCCGAGGAATTATTTCTTACGAGGCTACCTAGGTTCAATACTAAAAATATTCAGAGAATGCTACGAAAGCAAGTCAATATCCCTACCACCAAAAGACAACTTCGTACAAGCTTAGGCCTCTGGTGTGGAAGGAGTCCACGTCCGTTACGGCAGAAGGATACAGACGCATATAAAGGGATCGGATTCATCAAACAAAAATTTCTCCGGAAAGAGACTTGCCGGGCAATCACGTGCATGGAAATTGAATCTGAGGATGATGTTGCTGAAGAGACATACGAGGCTGATGATTATGATGAGCAGCCCGTAGAAGCCGAGCCTGCACCGGAAGAGCTTGAAGATGGTGGACAGGCACCCACTATGGATGAACTAAAAGAAGTCAACTTGGGGACTGAGGAGGATCCTCGCCCAACCTTCATCAGTTCTCTCCTACCCGAAGAACAAATAGAAGAAATAAAGGAACTTCTCTGTGAATTCAGGGACTTCTTTGCCTGGACATATGCTGAGATGCCAGGCTTATCCCCTGACGTAGCAGTTCACAGATTAGCAATCAAACCGGATGTAACTCCCGTCAAACAAGCTCCAAGGAGAATGAGGCTGGAGATTGAAGAACAGGTGATTGCAGAGACGAAGAAGCTCATTGATGCAGGCTTTATTCGAGAAGAAAAGTATGCCGATTGGATTGCTAATATCGTCCCTGTAAAGAAGAAGAATGGACAGATTCGTGTCTGTATTGACTTTAGGGACCTCAACAAGGCGTGCCCAAAAGACGATTTTCCACTCCTTGTATCCGAACTCCTAGTGGACAACACTTCCAACTACGACATGTTCTCCTTCATGGATGGATCGTCAGGATACAATCAAATCAAAATGGCGCCCGAAGATAAAAAGCATACATCGTTTAGGATGCCCATTGGAATTTTCTGCTACACAGTCATGCCATTTGGCCTAAAGAATGCTGGTGCCACCTACCAGCGAGCAATGACTCACATATTTGATGATTTGATACATCAGAAGGTCGAGTGTTATGTAGATGACCTTGTTGTTAAAAGCCTTGGCCGAAATGATCACTTAAAAGATCTCAGAATCGTATTTGAGAGAATCAGAAAGTTTGATCTGAAGATGAATCCTCTCAAATGTGCTTTTGGGGTTTCCTCTGGCAAATTCCTGGGGTATGTTGTTCGTCATCGAGGTATAGAGATTGACCCCAACAAAATTAAGGCAATCACGAAGATGCCACCACCAAGGAACCTTCGACAGCTTCGCTCGTTGCAAGGACAACTAGCTTTCATTCGGAGATTCATATCAAATCTATCGGGTAGATGTCAGCCCTTTTCAAAGCTAATGAAGAAAGATGTCCGTTTCAAATGGGATGCAGAATGTCAGGAGGCGTTTGATAGCATCAAGAGATATCTGTTGAATCCGCCCATCCTAGCAGCGCCGATTCCGGGGAAGCCTCTCATACTGTATACGGCTGTACTGGAAGAGTCCCTCGGAGCACTATTGGCCCAGAACAATGAAGAAGGTAAAGAAAATGCGCTCTACTACATCAGTCGAAGGTTAATTGGAGCAGAAAGCCGTTATTTCCCAGTTGAAAAGCATTACCTGGCGCTGATTTTTGCAGTTCAGAAACTCCGTCACTATATGCTATCCCATAAAATCACACTGATATCAAGGATCAATCCGCTGAAGTTCTTGATGACAAGACCAGCGTTGACAGGTCGTCTAGCCAGGTGGGCGGTATTGTTATTGCAGTTTGAAATTACGTACATGCCACAAAAGGCAGTGAAAGGACAAGCCTTGGCAGATTTCCTCGCTGCACACCCAATCCCGGCCGATTCTCCACTAAACGATGATTTGCCTGATGAGCAAATACTGCAGGTCGAGGAGAATGAAAAGCTACGATTCTGGGAGATGTACTTCGATGGGGCATCGTCGATTAGACCTGTCCGACCTCCAAGTATTGCAAGAGCCCGATCCGGCATCGGTCTCATTTTCCTAGCACCCAAAGGAGGCATAATGAGGTTCTCATTCAGTTTGACTGAACCTCTGACCAACAACGAAGCTGAGTACGAAGCTCTTTTAGCCGGACTGGAGATCGCGATTGATGTCAGAATCCAACATCTCCAAATCTTCGGTGATTCTCAGCTCGTGATAAATCAGGTCTTGGATATCTACAAGGTTGGTAAAGTCGAATTAGCCCATTACCACCGACGAGCCCTCGAGCTCCTGAAGCAAGTACCAAATGTTGAAATGGCTCGAGTTCCTCGAGGACAGAATGCCAAAGCAGATTGTTTAGCCAAATTAGCTAAAGAAATGACGAATATCGATGAGGAGAAGCCTATATTCATCGGAGTTTACACTCGAAGAGTGTTGGATCCTGCTCTACTATAATTCCCGAGGGCAGAAGAAATGCCAGATTCAAGTCAGCAAGATAAAATCCCAGTTGACCCTCAACATCTCCATCAGATCGTTATGGAAAATTATCCGGAAGGATATCATACGGCCAAGAGACGTAAAGCAAGTCAAGCTTCAGAATCGTGGTGG
>NW_021394239.1:0-279 GCF_001605985.2 Dendrobium catenatum
GCTTGGTTTCACGCGTGAGAATGGAGAGGGAGGGCTCAGTTATGCCATTAAGAGGATTTGGGGTTTGCTAAATGACTCCCTTGCCCTCACTTAAGTAATTTCGGCATAAGGAATAATGAAGGGTAGTTTTGGTATTCTTACACTTCTAAAAATAATAACTCCAAAATTAGGCAAAATTTGGTATAACTTCTATATACCAAAACGATCAGAATTTTGCGTAGGATTTTCTAAAATTAATTTCTTTGCATTCCGATAACCTTGAAAATTTTACTTAAATTC
>NW_021394240.1:0-315 GCF_001605985.2 Dendrobium catenatum
GACCATGGCAGTTTGATGTGGGAGCCATGTATGATTGTCGGGCTAACACCTATTCTTTTGATTGGAAAGGAAAGCATTTACGATTACTTCCACGCTCGACAGACCCGGAAGCTAGTAAGCCAATGACCCCAAATGCCTTGTATGCAGTAACTGAGAAGGCTTTACTCAACGCCTGGCGTGAATCATATTGCATTCTTGCATTAATTATCCAAGAGAAACAAGATGACACAAGCAACAAACCGCTACCCGAAGAATTTAATTCGTTGTTGCAACGGTATGCTGATTTATGTCCAACAGAATTGCCGGAAGAACTAC
>NW_021394241.1:0-239 GCF_001605985.2 Dendrobium catenatum
GAGAAGGGAATATACCTGCTCGAAGGAGGGGAGATCGTTGTCGGATTGAGGTCGAGCCGGCGCCGGGTTCAAACCTGGCTTTTGTGAACTAAGGAGTGGAGCCGAGAGAGAGAGGGGCTCAGACTGGCATCGGGCTTCGGCTAGGGCGGGGAGGTGTCGGGTCTGGCTTGACCGAATGGAGAGGAGGTGGCCTCAACCTCGTTGGTCTCGCGAAAAAGAAGAAAGGGGGAGGCGAACTC
>NW_021394242.1:0-290 GCF_001605985.2 Dendrobium catenatum
CCAGGGTGGTGCCACGGAGGGCGTACTCCACCACTAGTAGGTGCGATCCTAAGGGAGGGGACGGTCCTGCCATAAGGAGAAGGCGAAGAGCATTAAAAAGATAAAGAATTTAAAAAGAAAAGTACCGGGTTGCGAATTAAGAAGGAAAATTTCATTAATTGACAAAACGAGCAACATCAAGCATAGTATTTCTTAAGGAAACGCCCATTGACAGGTTGTATTGGGTGATTTCCTATACAATCTACTAACTGAAACAAGCCTCCTTCGTAGAAAATCTCTATGACGAAGGG
>NW_021394243.1:0-258 GCF_001605985.2 Dendrobium catenatum
TACAGTCTTTATGAAAGATATGTAGGTAAATAAGTTTTTTGAAAGTATGGCTGACATCTAGAGAGCTTCTTAATTAAATCTGGAGTTTTGTATGGTGAATGCTCTTAGAGCTAATTAAATTTTAATTAGGTTAATTTCTAATGCAATGCATGCTAATTGAAAAAGCTTCCAAATAATGCATGCATAGAATTTTAAAAAGGTTTATAGAAAATAATTTTAGAAAAAAAACTAGACTTTCTTAGGTCCGGCACCTCATTT
>NW_021394244.1:0-234 GCF_001605985.2 Dendrobium catenatum
AGCTAACGAGTCAACTTGAGGCTAGCTCAAGCTTGACTTATCATCCCATCAAGCTCAAATTCACAAGCAATCTCACGAGCCATTTATCTTGCCAACTAATGAGTTGGCTTAACTCAATTACACAATTTGAGAGTTTTTATCATCTCCAAAATTGATAACTTACACCAATACTTTTAGCATTTACATTCTTGAGCACATCATTTAACACTGCCGTTGCCAGGTCCCAAGTCCTGG
>NW_021394245.1:0-681 GCF_001605985.2 Dendrobium catenatum
GCTCCCCCACACAAGATCCTCTCTCTCTCTCTCTCTCTCTCCTCAAGATCTTCTCAGGTCAAGGTAGCAGCAAAAGATTGTTCAAAATATTGAACAAGAGCCCTTAAATAAAAGAGCTTCAAAGGAGCTCATTAATTGTAAGTTGCCGACAATATCGTCTAGGCTGATATGGACATCGTCCAGGCCGATCAGTACAAATCTCAGAAGAATGGCCAGAGCATCGCCCTGAATGCAAACTGGATGATTTAAAATTGGCTTGATCGTCCAGGCCGATCTCATGATTTTCCCGGCCGATCAGTTCAAATCAGAAGAAAATCGTCCAGAGCATCGCCTTGAATTCAAGCTATCTGATATTTATCATCCAGAAGTAACTAAAGTTTTTTAATAGATCATCCTTGCCAATCCAGAGATCGTCCAGGATGATATGCTCATATCAATCATCCTTAATTACTTCCTTGATTTGTCTGATTAATTAAGGCATAAATGTGAATATCGTCCAGGCTGATCCAAGCTCATCCTGGCCGATTACCAAAAATTACAGAATATATTAATTATTTATGGTGGAAACTTCTTTTTGTTTTGAGCTTATCATCCTGGCCGATACATGTATCATCCAGGACAATCTGGTAATGACGGCTGCCTTAATTAAGAATCTTGAATAGAATCTCAGTTTTAAACTAA
>NW_021394246.1:0-669 GCF_001605985.2 Dendrobium catenatum
ATTAAGTTATTTTAAATTGGTTGAAATTAAAGGAGTGCATTATTGTTAAAGGGAGTTGATTATTGATTTTAATGGATTAGTTGAGAATTTTATTAGCCTATTAAGAAAATTTTAGGAGTTGGAGAAGTTAACAAAATTTAGATGGTCATCTAGATATGTTAACCAAGGGGTCAAAACTTAACTTTTAAAGTTAGAGTTAATCTTAAGGGTTTCAAATTTTTAATAAATACTAGACTTAATTATGAGTTATTAGACAGGTGGCACACTCATTTTAGAGTTTTCTACGAAAAGTTATGACCTCTAGAAGTTCTGGCCCGGTTTAACCTAAGGTTACCTAAGGTGTTGAGTCCTTGACTTTGACCAAACCATGGAGGTTTAATATTTTTAGGGAATAGTAGATTTTAATTAAAATCATTAACCATTAAATTTGATTAGTCAAAATTTTCTATAATTAATAGTGAATTTTAGAAATTATACATATTCGTAAGGGTTACCAAATTATCTCAACTAAGGGAGCTGCTTAAGGGTTTGAACCCAAATGAGTCCTAAACTCCTTGGGAATAATTAAAAAGGTCATAAATGACCTAAGGACAGATCAACAAGTGTTTAAAACCCTTTTGAGATTTTTAATATTTTAGGATTAATTAAAATTGGTTAACCCTTAATCTA
>NW_021394247.1:0-201 GCF_001605985.2 Dendrobium catenatum
TTTATCTTTGAATTTTGATTGAATTGTTTGGTTAATCACAATTGCATTTCTTTGGCCTAAGCAAGTTGAATACTTTAGATTCTTAGTTTTCTTTTATGTGCAAACAATAAATTTTCATTGGCAAAGTTTTCTTCGATTGTTCCTTTAATTTCGCACGTAACTCCTATTAGTTTCACATCATTAGAGCTCCTTAACATAGTG
>NW_021394248.1:0-430 GCF_001605985.2 Dendrobium catenatum
TAGGGGTTTTCATATCTGTTTGTGTGTTGGATCTTCGTATAAAGCTAGGATGCTAAAATTTATATTTCTCTACCACCACAAATATTTCAGGACGCAACAAATATATCATGTGATTCTTAATTACCTAGTGTTGTGGGATGAGCTCACTTCAATACTCTGATAATAATCAAACAACAACAAACCAACTAAATTAGCTTTAGACAACTTCCACATAGAATGAATCGCAAATCCAAACCAATTACTTCCCTTCATCAGATAGCAACCTAAATCGTAAGCAAAAAAGTTTCCACACACGATCCCACTGCATTTCTCTCGAAACTAGGAACTTAACAGTTTTTCATGAATTCCCAATAAGACGCTAAAAAGGGTTGAAATCCATGTCCGCTGAAGCACAAAAACTAGTACTTCAGCTGGCTTATCCAATCAATTG
>NW_021394249.1:0-245 GCF_001605985.2 Dendrobium catenatum
TAGTTTTGCAGGCAAATCTTCTTGTGTGAGTTCAGGATACTGTTGAATAAGCTGTTGAATTTCTGCTGGCCAAGCTCTCTTATCAGGAGTTGCAACATTCTCAGTAATTAGCAATGCATACATGGGCAATTGCTCCTTCCAACATTGCAGCAGTGTTGGACCCGTGACCAGATGTAAAGCGCCAGTATTGGAGGACTTAGCTCCCGTCAGGTGTTCTGCTGGATTTGGTAATAGGCGTAATCGGC
>NW_021394250.1:0-242 GCF_001605985.2 Dendrobium catenatum
ATAAGAAAGTATTAATGGCAGCCAAGCTTGATATGGAGCAGGCCTATGACAGCATGAGGTGGAGTACTCTACAGCAAATTCTAGTATGGTATGGTTTTCCTTCAGTTTTCTCTAGTTTTGTAATGGAATGTGCATTGAATGTGAGGTTTGCTATTATTATGAATGGGAAAAAGCTTAGATGGATTGATGCATGCAGTGGATTTCATCAAGGGTGCCCGTTATCACCTTACTTGTTCATCATG
>NW_021394251.1:0-335 GCF_001605985.2 Dendrobium catenatum
AGAAGGTTTGTGATGTGCTTGGATTTTTTAATGAAGCAACAAACATAATTTCAGGCACAGAATATCCTACTTCAAATTTATTTTTGTCCCAAATTTGTATCATCAAGTAGGTGTTAGATGATAGCTCAGTTTCTTCAGATGAGTTTGTTCAGAACATGACTAAGAAAATGAAAGATAAATTTGATAAATATTGGGGAGAATGTAACCTTCTCATGGCTTTTGGTGCTATCATGGATCATAGAATGAAGTTTCTAGTGATAGAGTATGCATATCCAAGGATATATGGAGAGCAAAGTGAGCAAAACATCTCGTATGTTCGTGCATTGCTTTATGAA
>NW_021394252.1:0-212 GCF_001605985.2 Dendrobium catenatum
TGTGTTTCTATTTTATTAGAAATTTGGGATTATATTTCCGGAGGTTGAGGACTTAAAATCTGACAAGAATCTACCTCAGAACCTAAATCTAATTTGGGTGCTACAAAGTAGTGACCAGAACCTAACTAATGAAGTGCAAATCTGGACTTATCCCGGCCTGGATTGGGGAGCCAGCCAACCACCTAGGCGCTTTAAAACAATTTATCCAGTCT
>NW_021394253.1:0-202 GCF_001605985.2 Dendrobium catenatum
TCAAATTTTATAGCATAGCATGCATTCATTTCATTCTTCTTTCTATAAGATGGAACCCAAACTTTTTTAGGATCCCAAATCTAACATTTGATGATTTTGTAGGTATGTTCTCATAGAAGGTTTCATGAGAGCATGTGGTACCTAGATAGTGGTTGTTCAAGGCATATGATTGGAGATGCAAATCAATTCATTTCGCTAGAGG
>NW_021394254.1:0-275 GCF_001605985.2 Dendrobium catenatum
GTAAATACCTACTAGTATGTCTTCCTGTTCTCTCTATCTAACCAGCCTACTCAGCAAGACCTTTAGTTTTTTCTTGAAATGTAATAGACAATGGATTGAGTACACACTCAGTACGCCAACAACAAATTCTCCATAACAAATTTTTAATTCAAAACAAAATAAAATTGAAATAGAATCATAAAATTATTATTTGATGTTAAAGTTCTACATATACTGATACACATATGAATGTAGAATCCTCTTATACTTATGCCCCTTATATTCTCAATCTTCCA
>NW_021394255.1:0-229 GCF_001605985.2 Dendrobium catenatum
TTTTTATTTTATTTTTTTTTTTTAAATAACTTGATTTAAAATAAAGCCCAATTTGTTGAAGGCTTTGTTTGGTATGATTTTCTTACTATTTACTAAAGCTACTTAGTACAAAACTTATGCACTAAAAAACTACTTTAATAAACAGTAAGAAAGCTGTCCCAAACAAAACCTAAATGACGATTATAAGGGTATATCAACAAAGGAGCTACACCAAAATACATAAAGATTT
>NW_021394256.1:0-248 GCF_001605985.2 Dendrobium catenatum
AACGGGGGAGACGCCGGGAGGCTGCCGAAATTTTGACCGAAGATTCAAGGACTTGGACAGAATTTGGACAAATTGAACTTGAACTCGGACTAGAACTTGCACTTGGACAAAATGCAAAATGACATAAAATTTAAATAATTAATATGAATTTGAATAACTCAAATGATTTAAACTTGAAAATAAATTTGGACATGAATATGACATGACAAATTATACTTGGACTTGATTTGAGTCAAGCACAATGGACA
>NW_021394257.1:0-200 GCF_001605985.2 Dendrobium catenatum
TAGGGTCCCCTATATTTTTTGCTCGCATCAAGGGTACGCCGCAAAATTTGAACAATTGGGTCTTAAATGGCAATTGGAAGAACTGAAAGAAAGCACGATCGCAAGATTCTTGGGAGGACTAAACTCGTCTATATCAAACATTGTCCAACTCCAGCCTTATTGGACCTTGGCCGATGTAATCAACCTCTCTTTGAAGGTAG
>NW_021394258.1:0-665 GCF_001605985.2 Dendrobium catenatum
TCATCGTATAACTTTTATATATTATAGAGATTGAGATTATAAACATTTTATGTATTTATTTAAAAAAAATTGTTTGATAATTTTGATAAATAGTAAATATTACATATTCAAAAATTTATTTTAACATCTAAAAATACTATATAATTCAATTAAAGCTTTATAATGTTATTTTATACGGTCTCTAATAATTTAGTTTATTTTTAAAAATATGATTTTTTGCTCGATGGAAATTTTTGTTGCCTGATTATTTTTTATTACTGAAATACATTAAAAAGGAGTATGGATATGTGGTTGAGCAATAGATAGTTTCTATATTACTATTATAATATTATGTTAATAATATGTGTGTGAGAAAAAAATAAATAAATACTCATTATTCAATGGTGTTTGATAGAAACAGATTGACATGTACATATATAACGATGAGCTGACAGACTTTCCTTTAAATATGTGATTTAGTATTATCCATGATTGATTCATATGATACATTGTTTATGAGTTATAAGTATATGATTACTTTGTCGATGGGCAAAAAGTGATGACTCTACTTATTGAGCTAATGGTTATTAACACTAATATGATACTAGAAATACACTTATTAAGCCATGACTTTTTATTTGTTTAGTGTGTCGACATACTGAGCATGTGATTAAGATATTGATTTG
>NW_021394259.1:0-222 GCF_001605985.2 Dendrobium catenatum
CTTAAAGAGATTATAATTACATTATTTAAAGGTGGCTATTAAGATTTTATTTGGAACAGTTTTTTTATTATTTTTTTGAAAAAAATTATAGTTAAAAAATTAGTTTAATTTTTTTTAATTAAAAACTGTTTTAAAAAATAATAAAAAGCCAAATTTAACTATAAAAATTTAGTTACTTTCAGGTTGAAAGCTCTTAATTTTACTTTGCTGAGTGCAACGCAG
>NW_021394260.1:0-1345 GCF_001605985.2 Dendrobium catenatum
GGAATTAATTTTTGAAGTTTCCAACTAGCTTTTGCCTAGAGATTCGTGCCAGATCAAGCTAATTTTGTGACGCCGTATCAGTATTATTTATCAAAAGGTATATTAAAGTAAAAAAATGAGAATGCTTAATCTTATAAAGAGAGTGATGATCGATTAGAGTTTCCAATATGTAGTTATCCATTATTAATAACTAAGAATTTACCTTTTTGGATGTGATTAAAATCGTAGTTTATTTTCTTAGAATCGCTAATATTAGTTCATAAAGTCCTATAAAAGAAATTGTTGCATTTTTAAGACCATATATGCATTAGTTGAAGATTTTATGGGAAAGGGTTTTAGTCACCTTCAACACATCAAAGATATAAAGCTTTTTAATGAGCATACCTTTTAATTTTGCAACTTATTTTTCTTCCTTAAGTATTGATTAAAATTAACCCTAGCCTTCTCCTAAATCTCTCCTAACATTACATGGTTGAACCCTACCATCCCACATTAGAAAAAAAATAGAGATGTGCATGGTTTTCCAAAGTCAAACAATAATAGGTTAAACACACCTAGTCTGAATTTTAGCTTCATCTAACCAACCAAAAACCATTCAAAAATTATACCCAACTCTAGGTTAATCCATTACACATTCCCACACCATTTTCAAGTTATTTCAAGTCCCGTCTGTTCCATTTATAAAAAAAAATTACTTTTATTTTTTATTTTTGATTTGATCACAAAAATTCACTAAAGATAAAAATATTATAATCTTAGCATCAAACCATCTAAAAATTAAAATTCTCCAAAAAAATCAAGATGGTAAAATTTTGTGATGAAAATCATAGCGAGAAATATACATATATACAAGATCATTCAAAAATATTTGCTTAAATGTTAGAGAAAGATCGGAACTTGGGCGTAGACATCGCATGCCTTAGCCGCTACTCTCACTTTACTATCTTAGATCCAAAATTTTTCAAACGGGTACTGTTAAGCCTCTTTCAAGAGGAATACTAGAGTCCCATTACAATGATTGCTAACCTTGATTGTAGCACCGTTTTGCTTGTATAGGACAATGCAAGACTGTTTTAGAAGGAGCATCGAAGCTTACAAAAACAAAGATTTGTGAGTTCTCTTTTCATAAGAGGAGAGATTATTATATGTGGAGTTCGGATGTGACTGTGAATAGTAAAAAGCGTAGTGGTGAACAGTAATTGCGCTTTTACTGTTCACAGTCACACAACCGAACGGTTCTCCAGATTCGGACTACGCATGTAATTATCTCTCTCTCACAGGAGAGTCTATTTATACTTGAAAAGAAGCATAAAAGTTTGTATAAATTATGGGTCTACACATCAAC
>NW_021394261.1:0-992 GCF_001605985.2 Dendrobium catenatum
TGTTTTGAACTATTTGTGTGTGAATTTTATGTGGATATATACTTTTTTTTATGTTTGTGTAGAATGAAAGCAAATTATGTGATTGGAAATTTTAATTTTGTTTGGGACGGTTTTCTTACTGTTTTTTAAAGTAGCTTTTCAATAAAAAAAGTTTAACTTTTATACAAAAAAATTCCTTAAAAAGTAGTTAAAGAGCCGTCCCAACCGAAATCTTGTTGCAATTGCTTGACTACAACCAACTTGCACAACATGTCAGTTACGTAATAACCGTATTTGTGCAGACAAATGATAAACGTTAAATATAACAAACACAACAACTCAACACGAATCAACATATAAAACAAAATATGCATAAAACATCTTCAATAAGAGTTAAAATATAATTTTGTGTACAATTGACTAATTAAAGCTTTCAAGTAAGCATTATATGTAGCATCCTCTATCTAATATTTATAAATATTCTAAATGAAAGTAGCAAAAAATAAATAAATAAATAAATAAAAAATTCTAATTGTCTTTATAATCAACCTCCTCCTCCTTCCATGATCATCTTCATCCTTTCGTCTTTTGTTTTGCGCCCATCTTTCAATATGTCATTGTAATGCTTCTTAAAGCAGTTTTAAGTATAAAAATGAAAAATTATGTACTAGGAAGCTGCTTTAAAAAACAGTAAAAAAATCGTCCCAAACGAAACCTTAATGTAGTAGGAGCCCCATACAATGTCATGAATCCACGATGGCCCAAAGCCTTTGGTGTTGCTTATTAATCCAAGAAAGTGGTGTCGATTTGTACAAGAAGGGGAGGGGCGACAAAGAGGGGCAGGATGTAGTGCACGATGACAAGTAATATTGTGTGATTGAGAGGGACAATGTCGGAGGTTTAGGCTTGTGGCTGTTCATAAATGAGCCAGCTCGAACTCACACAATAAAGCTCGAGCTCAAGCTAAAACTAGACTAATTATTCAAGCTCAAGCTCAGGCCAGTGGTGGATCG
>NW_021394262.1:0-220 GCF_001605985.2 Dendrobium catenatum
TGAGCAAGGACAACCTTACTCCAAAAAGACACTAAAAACCTTACTACACGAGTCTAACCATAAAATTATAGATCAAAATAATGTGCAAGAACTTCCAAATGAACTACTACACAAATCTTCCAAAAGTTAACTACTAAAATCTCTCTTCTTTTCATTTTGTTTTTGACACAAAAACTCTACCCAACAACCCATAATCAAGTGCCTCTCCTTTCATTTGGAG
>NW_021394263.1:0-384 GCF_001605985.2 Dendrobium catenatum
GCCTCAAAGCTTGCCACCCCATGCTATCATAAGCTTGATCCATATCTACCTTGATCGCCGAAAAACCTTTCTTTGCTTTTGAATGATGAATTTTGTTGATCACCTCTTGGGCTAAAAGAACATGATCCGACATAGATCTTCCCTTGAGAAAAGCCACTTGGCCTTTAGAAATAACCTTGTGAATAACCAATTCCAATCTGTTAAGCAGCATTTTTGCAACCAACTTATAAGTAGTCATACATAGACTTATAGGTCGAAAGTTGGTTGGATGCACCGGATTTTGTATTTTTGGAAGTAAGACAATGATAGTTTCCTTCCAATATTGATTCATTTGTCTAGATTTGAATAAATTATCAATAGCCTTCCAAACATCATGATGAATAA
>NW_021394264.1:0-418 GCF_001605985.2 Dendrobium catenatum
AAGTCAGTTTGATGCAAGGGCTAAATGTTTCGTATTGGAAAGTTTTCTTTGAGCAAAAATAAAAGAACATGGAATTCATATTAGAAAACCTTAATGTTCTCTTAGGGTAAAATTAGTTTTTCTATCAAAGTATTCCTTCTCTTGTTGTTAATTAACTTTGAAGTTGGTTGGAAAGTAATCGTGAGTCTCTTAGTCTTGTAGCTTATATCATGGTAAGCATGCTTAGTTGTAAGGTTGATGGATGACGAGATATCCTTATGCTTATTCGAAACATGTTTCTTCTTCACTTGTTGGATATTTATGCGAAATACATGATTGGTAAGTATCACTTCTTTGTGGCAATTCCTACAGCTGCTATTGAGATTTTCTCACTGGTTTTCGTGGGAAGTAAGTGCAGATTTTGTTGTTTTTGAGGCTC
>NW_021394265.1:0-325 GCF_001605985.2 Dendrobium catenatum
TATATATATATAAAAAACACAAACCAATTCTACCTTTCAATATTTACAAATCTCAATCTTTTAAAATCCATACTCTTTCTAATACATGCTTTCCAAAATATCTCACCTCTCAACACACATAATTAACTTCTTATTCCATACACAAGTCATTATATCATTTCTTCCAAAACATACAAGTCACTCCTCCTTCCATACCCAAACACTTAGCTTTTTCACATGAAGATTCCATACACTTCACCATTTACACAAACACATTTTCCAACAGTCATACGCACATTTTTCACATTTACATACACTTCAATCCATTTTCACTTTTCAAACTTAA
>NW_021394266.1:0-221 GCF_001605985.2 Dendrobium catenatum
ATAAGTGTACGTCTATTATGGAAGCTATACATTTTTTAAGAATAAGTGTCTATTATGGACACTTATAGAGAGAGTAAGGAGGATCTACATATATTGTGTTTAAACACATTGCAAGCATGTGCATGCTTTGACCAAATATTTTCTATTTCAGTTGGATTACATCAAGGATCATAGCCCATATCTCTTTTTCTTTATCCATGGTAAAATATAGAGTGAATAAG
>NW_021394267.1:0-354 GCF_001605985.2 Dendrobium catenatum
TTAGGGTGGAATGATGAAAACACCACATTAAAGTTATATATCATGCCTTGCTCTTCATAATTGTATTCATGATTGCATTCACATGACAATATAGTGAATTGATTAATAGATATATTGATATAGTATATTGATAGACAGTTATGTAATGATTGATAGAAGCATATAGTGGAACTACCAGCATAAAATTGATAGATACTTGATATTGTTTAACTGCAACCCCTATTAGATTTATAGACTTTTTATTGATCATAATATTGATATATAGTGCTTATTAAATAATATTGATTAGAATTGGAGCATATTTATTTTTTTCGTGCATTGAAGCCTTGAAGGCATCAATGAGTTTTTGTTATT
>NW_021394268.1:0-270 GCF_001605985.2 Dendrobium catenatum
TACCGCTATTAAAGATGGAAAGTGAGATTTATCCCCAATGGAGTCGCCATTTTTTTGTTTTGATTAAAAAAATATATTTATTTAAGTATATATAGTTTTGAAAATATTTAATTATTTTTGGGAATATTGAATTTCACAAAGATAATTAATTGAAGTTTTAAAAGATATCAATTTTAATTTTGAAAAATTAAATCTGAGTTACTAAATCTCCTACGAGCGCAAGCCCTCGTAGTCAATTACATCGTAGGAAAATTAGAGATTTTCCTACGA
>NW_021394269.1:0-332 GCF_001605985.2 Dendrobium catenatum
AAATATTGGAGTTTTGGAGATAGGGTTTAGCTTTTCAAAATTGGTTAAAGGGAGTAATATTGTTGATGTTTTCCCTCCTTCTGACTTTTTGTTAGTGATATGATTTTCTTCTCTAAACAAAAGTCTAAACTCAGTTTAACCAATGGCTTTTTACTTAAGATCTTTTTCGTATCTTGCTACATTAATTTATCTTATGCATAATAACAAAGTTTTTAGATATCATTCAAGGTTTTGAAATCTTGCCATTGCATGTATAACATGATTTTGATTTTGTGTTGTGGATTGTTCATCCCTGTGTTAGAGAGAGAGCTCCTATTCTCTAATATTTGGAG
>NW_021394270.1:0-309 GCF_001605985.2 Dendrobium catenatum
TCTCTCACTTCTCTCTAGCTCTCATGCAAAAAGAGTATGAAGAAACAAAATCAAATTTTCATTCAATAATTCATTAACCATAATACAATATGAAATGACCTATATATAGGTCCCAACACAAAAGAAAGTACAATGACTCTATTGCCCTCGGGGCTACACTCATGACTCAGCTCATACTAAGGGTACAATAGGAAATTCTAGAAAATAAAAGAAAATGCATAAAAGAAATACATGAATAACTAGAAATATAAACTCTGAATCGTGGCCGTCGGTCTGCGCTGTCTACGGCGATACACATGTCTGAACCTC
>NW_021394271.1:0-246 GCF_001605985.2 Dendrobium catenatum
TATGACAAGTTTTACACATTAAAACGGGCTAAAAAATCCCTGAGATTTCAAAAGTAACCATTAATATCGTACTGTACGGTTTCTAATCATATAGTATGATATGTATAAATAGACTTTCTACTGGTATGAAGTGATACAAACAGTTCAAAAATATTCGTACAGTACGATATTAAATTGTATGGTATGATCCACAACTATTCTGTTCATAAAGGATGATAGTAGGGATGATCAAACATTGTCTCTGTT
>NW_021394272.1:0-205 GCF_001605985.2 Dendrobium catenatum
CCAATTAAGAAGCATTTAATTTTTTGGATTAAGAATTCAATTTTTGAGAGTTTGACATACTATTTATAATTTTTTAATTTAATTTGGATTTTTTAGAATTGTTTGAAATTGTTTTGGTTTAATTAAAGGGGTATATTAGGGTAATTAATTAAGTGACTTAAAGGGTCCTAAAATTTTTTAAATATTTTTAAGGGTTTAAGATATC
>NW_021394273.1:0-944 GCF_001605985.2 Dendrobium catenatum
CTTAGTAAGCCTTTTTGGAACAAACTGATGATTAATGTATGAATTGTTTTTCTTATTGATTCGTATTAGTTTCTAAAGATGGATTTTGGGGTCTAAAGTTTTAGGTAGCTTTGGGTTAGAAGCTTTTGGTGTCATTTTAGAGTAAAATAGTCTTTCCTTAGATTAGCTTTCTTTAAGGCTAACTTCTAAAATATATATAATGTCGGATAAATATAAAACAAAAGAGAGTCTAGTTTTAAGTTTAGTGTTAGGATTTTATTTCCTTTAGTTATTTTGGGCTTTGTTTAAAGGGTAGCTAGATTGTTTGAGTCGAGTCAAATATCAAGTGCCTCATTTGGATGGTGGGAATATTAAAGGGCATTGTTAATGTTGCTTTAGGATACACTTGTCTTTAAAGAAGTGTATCTAAAACAACAATGCCTACATCCCTTTTTCGTATTTGATTTTCGTTCTCTTTCTTTCTTTTGCATTTAGTCTCTTTTGGCTTGGCTTTTAGTGTCTTTTATTATTTCTTTTGTGATTTGGTACTACGCACCTGCAAAACGAGGAGAACCCAAAACACAAGTAGCTCAACAAATAACCAAAAGGTACGTTCCTTTTCTTTTATGCATTTTTTCATTCTTTTATATTATTATTTGCTTATAGAACTGGTCTAATACATGTCTCTTTTATATCTTGCGAGGTAAAATTTGAACAGCAATGGATAAGCAGCATGGGAGCATTTGGAGAAGGAGCTAGAACAATCGGATCCGAGAATCAGTCGCCCCTATTCATTCCGGTAGGGGCGCTACGGGCGGAACCACCGGGTCATAGCCCCCCGGTACTGTAAGTTTACTAAAACCTAGAAAACCTTTAGGGGCCTAGATTTTTGCACGCCTCC
This sequence comes from Dendrobium catenatum, assembly GCF_001605985.2. NCBI lineage: Eukaryota > Viridiplantae > Streptophyta > Magnoliopsida > Asparagales > Orchidaceae > Dendrobium > Dendrobium catenatum. Next base: position 881 of record NW_021394273.1, read on the forward strand.
CACCCTTAAGGCATTGTAGAAGTTTCAATTATAACTAGGATTGCTTTACTTTTTTTTTTTTTTA
>NW_021394274.1:0-338 GCF_001605985.2 Dendrobium catenatum
AGTGCAATACTTGGAGGGTGCCTCCAAAGAGTGGACGCAGGTCAAGGTTTGACTGAACCACTATAAGTCCGGTGTATTCTTTTCTTATTATTGCTTCCGCATTATTTAATTTCCGCACTTTGATTTCTGTGATGATTTTGGTTTGAGTTTTATCTTTGGTTTTAAAGTTATCCAATTCACCTCTTTTCATTCATTAGCCTTGGGCCAATTCATGAGGGCTTAACATCCTTAACGAACTTTCAAGTACTTTTATAGCACTTTCTAGTGTCATCTGAGCACATTCAAGTGGTATCAAAGCTTCATTCATAAAATAAGTTTTTAAAAGCTTTTAAATTTTT
>NW_021394275.1:0-264 GCF_001605985.2 Dendrobium catenatum
TTTTTCTAAATACAATTAGAAAATGTTTTAAACTCCTCAAAAGACTAATTTTTATGAGAAAGAAATCTAGTCCAAGTGAACCTCGAGTAGTCATCAATAATCACAAAACAAAAGATTTTCCCTCCCAGGCTAGCAGTGCTTATGGGTCCAAACAAATCCATGTGATGGACTTCTAAAGGTCTAGAGGTGCTAATGTCCTTAATGGGGTGAAAGGTGGAGTGAACTTACTTTCTTAGTTGACAGGCATCACAAAGGTGGTCTTTT
>NW_021394276.1:0-340 GCF_001605985.2 Dendrobium catenatum
TCTCTCAAACAAATATATGAATATCATTTGAACTTGGATCTTAGTGTAAAATAGCTTCTCATTAATTCCATAGAGTTCTAAATGCAATGATTAGATGATTGAAAGGTTTACAAATGAGTTCTCAAATATTCAATCTAAGTAATAGATTAAACATTTCAACACTCATTTAGGATTGGAGCTAAGCTCTGAAATTTTCCCCAAAACTCAGAGATAACATATGCTGAATCTCAGGTACCATGCCATTCAAAACCCTATTTAATTAGGTATTCAAAAATAAAATAAAATATAATTAAAAGAAATTAGGAAAATTAAAGGTTTAAAAATGTAACTTTTAAAAATA
>NW_021394277.1:0-227 GCF_001605985.2 Dendrobium catenatum
ACTAGAACTACCTCTAATAGTATATTACTTCTTAGAAATTACACCTATTTATGCGATAAAAAATGGATGATGTATCTGATTTAAACACTCTAACTACTCCCTTAAGATTCACCATAACAGACGGATTTTAAAATTTCTTTGTATCCATTTCCTTAATTAATTCATATGCTTCCTCAAATGGCTTATATATATATTAAAGATCCACTAGCTTCCACATCTATGATCAA
>NW_021394278.1:0-212 GCF_001605985.2 Dendrobium catenatum
CTGCTAGCCGACCAGATATCATGTTCAGTGTTTGCTTGTGTGCTAGATTTCAATCAGATCCAAAGGAATCACATTTGACAGCAGTGAAAAGGATTTTAAGATACTTACTAGGAACTCAAAACTTAGGAATTTGGTATCTTAAGTTTAGCTCTTCATTTGAAATTATTGATTATTTAGATTCTAACTTTGCAGGCTGTAGAGTGGATAGGAAA
>NW_021394279.1:0-913 GCF_001605985.2 Dendrobium catenatum
AAAGACTCATCTAAGGCTGCGGTGTAGAGAATTAACAGCTTTCCCGGAATTGGAGCTGCTAAAACTAGCGGATTAGAAAGATATTGTTTAATGTCATCGAAAGCATTTTGGCACTTCTCATCCCATACGAACTTAGCGTCTTTCTTCGTAAGGACAGAAAAGGGTTGACATCTCCAAGAAAGATTAGAAATAAACCACCTTATATACGCCAATCTACCTTGTAGAGACCTTAACTGGGTAAGGCTCTTAGGAGATGGCATATTTAAGATGGCTTCAATTTTAGCAGGTTCAATCTCGTTTCCGCGGTGCCTCACTACGAATCCTAAGAACTTCCCTGAGGTGACGCCAAAGGCACACTTCAAGGGATTCATTTTCAAATCGTAGCGGTGCAACCGTTCAAAAACAACTCTTAAGTCACACAAGTGAGCCTCTTTGACCTTGCTCTTGACAACTAAATCGTCAATATAGCACTCAACTTGATTGTGAATTAAGTCGTCAAAGATACGGGTCATGGCCCATTGATAGGTCGCTCCGGCATTCTTTAAGCTAAATGGCATCACCTTATAACAAAAGAATCTGATAGGGGTTCTGAACGTCATATTTCTCTCATCCTCTGGGGCCATCTTGATTTGGTTATAACCCGATGAGCCATCTATGAATGAGAAAATGGCATGTGAGGAGGCGATGTCCACCATGAGCTCTGGTATTGGCAGAGGGAACTCGTCCTTAGGACATGCCTTATTCAGATCCCTATAATTGACGAAAATCCAAATTTGACCATTTTTCTTTCGAACCGGCACGACGCTGGCTACCCAAGAGGGGTATTGTTCCGCTCGAATAAACCCGGCTTCAGCCAATTTCTTAACTTCAGAAACAACTTGTTGTTCAATTTCTAAGCGCATGCGTCGAGGAG
>NW_021394280.1:0-315 GCF_001605985.2 Dendrobium catenatum
CCTTCTTACCCCCACCCACATTATAACTCATATCCGATACAACTAGAACATAGTGGACAATCTAGACTAGCAGAGGTTGGTGCTGGAGATCATGCAGCTGTAGTAAATAAGCGTCAATAAATTTATCCTGAGGACGATACGTAAGTTCAGTTTATGTTCTTAAGTTTCTTGTATTTTGATATATTATATGTTATTGATAAAAAAATTGACCTGCAGCTTCAATTCTTTAAGGCCACCTACTTACAAGATTTGGGATATAATAAGAAACAAATATGATGCTCCTTACTTATCATGGAAGAAGATCCAAAGGAAATT
>NW_021394281.1:0-214 GCF_001605985.2 Dendrobium catenatum
CATTGGGAGCATTATTAGATTTTTCAAATCACGAACAATTTGAATTTTTTAAATGCCTTGAAAAACAAATTAAAAGTGATTCCAAATAGGAACTTATAAGCATTATTGGAATAAATATTCCAATGTTATAATATTCTAGATTATTTGTATTTAACTTCTTGTTTCTCTATGTAATTCTGAATGATGACTTGATAATCTCCTCATATGGTTGAAC
>NW_021394282.1:0-771 GCF_001605985.2 Dendrobium catenatum
CATTATAAATCCGGTGTGTTCTTTTCTTATTATCGCTTCCGCATTTATTTTTCTTCCGCACGTTGTTTGTGGTGATTTTGGTTGGAGTTTTATCTTTGGTTTTGAAGTTTTCCAATTCACCACTCTCTTTTAAATTAGCCTTAGACCAGTTCTATAGGGCTTAATATCCCTAAAGAACTTTCACTTTATCCTTGGGAGGTTCTTATGAGGTCTACTTCAGCAAAGGTCTGGGTTCTTTGCCCGCATTACGAGGAAGCAAAAGGAGTCGGTTCTCTGTCGCACCAGGGTTGGTGAAAGGAGTCTGTTGTAAAGGCTTCTCCGCCTAGCTGTGGGAGCTAAAGGAGAGACACTTAGTTAGTGCAATACTCGGAGGGTGCCTCCGAGGAGTGGACGTAGGTCAAGGATTGACCGAACCACTATAAATCCGGTGTGATCTTTCTTTGTTTTACTTCTTCATTTATTTACTTTTCGTACTCTGATTTTTGTGGTGATTTTAGTTTTAATTTTGATCTTTGGGCTAAAGAAAATTTTTAAAATAACAATTCACCCCCCTCTTAGTTAGCCTCGGGCTAGTTTTTAAGGGCTTATCTGAAAGTTCGTTAGGGATGTTAGGCCCTCTTGAACTAAGTCCCAAGCTAATTAAAGAGAGAGGTGATTTGGAAAACTATAAAATCAAGGATAAAACTCCAAACCAAAATCACAACAATTAAAGTGCGGAAATTAAAATGCGGAAACAGTAAAAAGAAAAAACACACCAGATTTATAGTGGTT
>NW_021394283.1:0-460 GCF_001605985.2 Dendrobium catenatum
TGATAAATGCGAAGGCCCTTCTATAACATTAGAAGATTTGCAATCCATACAAATCCTCTACGAATACATATGTATGTACAACATCCATCCATGGGTAGATGCATAAAGACTACAGTAAATGCAGTATCCTGTAGTCAATGTTAGTCTAAAGATGAATACAACTACCTCCAGTAATAATGGTTGTATTGTAAAGACCAAAATCATAACAGAATGTATAAAGAATACAAGCTCCTACGAGCTTCTACAAAGGCAGGAGATTAGTTGGAACACTACGGTCCACTTGCAGAAAGCAATGAGTAGTGCACGACAGTCTACCTGTATGAAGCAGCGAACAACTCTATCAAGAAGCATGCAGCAAGTGTTGAGGTATTCATACAGTCCACTATAACAAAGGGAAGAACGAATGCTTCTACCACCTACAAAAGATTACGACTCACCAAAGTGGATGTAGTAATACCTT
>NW_021394284.1:0-288 GCF_001605985.2 Dendrobium catenatum
ATTATTAAATTTATAACACATTATATTTTTTTATTTTCAATTATAAATTTATTTGTAAGTTATAATTATCTTCTTCACATTTAAATGTCTAATTGCTATAAATCCTGAAATATGTTACCAAACAGTTTATTCGGATTTAACAGGATTTAACATTTAGCATGCCAAACAGTTTTCAGGATTTAACACATTTCGGATTTGCTAAATCCGGATTTACAGAATTTACTAAATCCCACTAAAGTTAAATCCCACTTGTTGCCAAACAGCCCCTAAAAAAGGCAGCGAACAAAG
>NW_021394285.1:0-14329 GCF_001605985.2 Dendrobium catenatum
AAAATTTACCACCTATCTTTTGATGAGCCGAAATGTGACTTTGCAAAACCAAAACTAAGTCTCCTACTTAGAAAGTTCTCAGGTGAACTAGTTTATTATGTGCTCAAATCATTTTAGCTTTATATATCTCAAGGTTCTGTTAAGCCATCAAATGCTTATTTTATAAACCTTCAAGTTCTTCTAATCAGAGTTTTGCGCGCATTTTATTCTTTCGTGAATTTATAACTGACAACTAAACATAGTGAAGGTAGCTATACCTATAACGATAATAGCTTCTGCTATGAATACCAAATTAAATGGCATAGATTGAGTTAGAGTTATATATGTGGTTCTTTAAGCCCATAAAAGCTTCTACCAACTTTCATGCCATTGGCATTTACTATCAACCAATATTTTCTTTATAATTTGAACCATAATTTTATTGAAGATCTCACCTAATCCAATTTCTTGGGGATAATAGATTGTTAAGAATTCCAATCAATATTATGACATCTAACAACGTTATTTATCTTAGTGGTTCTAAATGACATACTATTATCATATATGATTTGACAACGAATACCAAATTGATATATGATAGGGTCTTTAAAGAAGTTTAGAATATGATAAGCTTTGACTTCTTTCAAGGGAATTGTTGCTTCCCATTTAGAGAAGTAATCTATAGCTACTAAGAATAACCTATGACCTTTAGAGGATGGTGATTGGAGTTGTGGAGTGACTTTTGACTTGTATAAAAGTCTAGGGCTCTATCACCCTTAAATAATATTTAGATTTTCTTTGATATAAAATTAACAAAACTCTATTTAATATATACAAGTATCTATATTGAATCAAGTGATAAAGTGATATAGTAGAGTATTAAATCTATGAAAAATTATGCTTACTTATAACAAACTACTACCGTTTACTCTAATTATAATAATTATCCTATTAAAATAAAAATGATAAATATACATATTCTATCACTAAATAAAATAGTAAAAATATTAGATATAATATTTAATTAAATTATTTTGAATTAATGAGTGTAAATTCATATATTTCCTAATGTGACTTTTAATTATAGAAGTGATTCAAATCATATGCATTCCTTTATCTTTGTCTAGCTTGTAGGGGGTGAAAAGAATATTTGCTGACCTCTTACAGTCATAGTATCTCCTTACAAACCTATAATTTTTTACATCATATATTTAAGTATGCAAATATCTTATCTCAATATTGCTTGTTGTTCTCTGATTATACTATATATCACACTATATTTTAACCACACATATGACCACTATGTGCATTAAATTAAGAACAGTATACTATTAAAAATATAATTTAATATTTATAGAATAAGACTCTTTATTAGTACTTAACATGCACTTTACATCATTAATAAAAAATACGATAATTAGCAAGATATATAATAAATAACAAGCAAAGTCATTTTTATTAAACTCATTGAAGAATGAAAATACAACAGAGTGATATCATCAGAAAGAATCAAAGTATCTCCTCTACACTCCTTCTATAACTTCTAGAGTTGCTTCAAGAAATATAAGCTAAATACTCTAAATAATTATATCTTGTACTTCCCTAGCTCTCTTAGATTTTACTCTAAAAGATAACTAGAGAAGTACTCTAAGAAATAATGAATTTTACATAAGTGACTTTACTCTCTTTCAAACATAACATCATTTATGGGACAATACAAAAGGCATTTGACACTAAGACGCTTAAAAAAGTGACATCCCGGTGCCCTTGAAGTGAACTAAGGCCTCAGTGCTCAATCTTTTGGACCGTCACGGTGCTTGCTATCTTGGATATGTTACTTAATAAATAGTTGCATCTTTTTAGTGATAGAATGTTGCCTTTGAAAGTTACACCTACAACAAGATGACATTGTTAACATTCGAGCGATGTGGTTCCTGAGTGCAAATAATGACACAAAGGCATGAGAAATTATGGTATCGTAGCATTTAAAAATAGAGAGTCCAATGCTGCAAAGCTGACTTCTTAGTGTCGTAGCACTAATAATGCTACGATGCTGGCTTTATTGACACCATAATACTGAAAAATAGAGAACTTGGTGTTATAATGTCTTATTCATGGCACCTTAGCAGTATTGAAGGTGGCGCTTTGATGTTATTTCATCAAATGCTGTGGTGATGCATGCTCCTTATAATTTCTATAATTTTTAAGTTTTTCTTATATAAAAATAATTAAAATAACACATTTCACTTAAAATAAAATATGTAAAAGATATTATAATTTACACTTATCAAATTCTCACCAGCTTAAACTCTTGCTTGTCCTCAAGCAAATAAAGAAATTTGAAATTCTGATTAATTAAATAACCAAACTAAAAAAATGATAATTTAAAATTACTAAAATATAGGGTAATACATTATAGTCTAGAAGTAGTAGAAATAAACAAAGTTATAATTTGTTTGGAAAATTATAATTTGTTTGGAAAAAAAATACTAACAATTATCCTAACCAGTCACCCTTATTATTATTTAATTTGAATTTACATATTATGAATATAATCATTAACTTTTGAATTCTTAGTTGATTAATATAGCTTAAAAAATATATGTGTTTGTAGATAAAATTAAAAGTTCATTAGTTCACAATCATTTGTACTAATTCTCATATTTCATCCTTTATAAATTTTAATATAAGATTATAGTCAAACTCTAAGCTTTTATATAATAGTAATTTTCGAATGTACTTTTTTTTTCATTCATTTTTCTTCTTTTTAGAACTCTTTTCACATTTCTTACCTTTTTATTTTTATGTAGTACATAATTAATGATTTTGAATATCAATTTTACTTAAAAATCTTCATATAATTTTAATGAATTTAATGAAAGGATTGAATAAGATTATTAATTCCAATTTCAGGTTGTTAAATTTTTAATTTTAATCTACCCCTATATTCTTTAATCTTAGTTATTCATCTTCATTTTAAAAAGTTAATTTATAAATGTATAACTTATAAATTAAAGTTAAGTTAATAATTTAAATAATCTAAGTCAGTAATTTATTAATTTTTCCAATCTATGAATTGCAAAGTAGTATTCATTTGAACTATGATCAAGGATTTTATTATTATCCTTATGTTATATAATTTTTAATTATGTTTTTTATTATGCATAATTAATTAATTAATCAAAATGCAACAATTTTAATAGAAGATAATATAAAATATAAGTATAACGAAAATTTAATCAAATATAAATAAAAGCACATAAAAATCAAATGATAGGTTGCCTCCCATATAATGATAAGTTATAGTCTTCAGCCTGACTTGCCTAAATTTACCAATTTGACTCTTGTATATTGCTATAATTCTTCAAATAATTTTCTTTGGGATATTTCTTTTTCATTTGGGTTAACTTCAGTATTGCTAGGCAATGATTCATAAGGTCTGCTATTGACTGAAATTATAAGTTAGCTTAATTGGGTTTCTAAATTTTAATAGAATCAGCTTGATTTTGTAATTGGGTCTCTAATTGCATCCTTATATCTTTCAATGATGATTTTCTACTTCCAAATTGATTGCTTTTATTAAATCATGGAATATAAGTAGGACTAAGATTAACAGCAAGTTGCTGAGGATTATTTTAATTTACTCCTTTATTTTATTATTTTAACTAGAATCCCATTAATTGTACCAGTAATGTTATTTGATCAATTAAAATAGGGGTTCCTCCAACCTGGATTATATGTATTGAAGCAGAGATTATTTTGTCTTCCAATCAAATTAATATTTTCATTTCCTTGCAAATTATTATTTCCAATTAAATTTTAATCCTCCAATTGAATAGATGATTCAGTTCCTAATTTCGACTTTACTCTTATTGTGCTCAACTTCCTAAAATTACTACAAATTGTGCAGTCAACTTGACAAAGCATCAGATTCATATATTTCTGCTATTCTCTTATGATTTATGCTATCAGTAGACAACTAAAAATAATTAGTAGTTATTTTATCTATTAATTCATATGCTTCCTCAAATAGTTTAGAAATTAATGATCCTCCAGCTGCAGCATCTATGATTTCTCTAAGAGATCCTACTATTCCATTATAAAATGTATATTTGAATAGCCAACCAATCAGGTAAGATATAGTGAGGGTATTTCTTAAGTATTTTCTTAAATCTCTCACAACTCTTATAATTTTATTCCCCTTCAAACTAGATAAAAAGAATTGATATCATTTTTAAGTTTGACAATCTTTGAAAATGGGAAATACTTAGCCAAAAACTTATGATCCAACTCTTCCAAGTGGTTATGAAGCTTGGGGTAAATAATTCAACCATATTTTAGCTTTATCTCTTAGAGAAAATTGGAATAATATTTGTCTAATAGTATCATCACTAACACCATTATACTTAAATGTTGCATAAATTTCTTAAAAACTAGCTAAGTATAAATTAGGATCTTTAACAGGAGTTCTCCTAATATGAGAATTTTGAACAATGTGAATTATGATAGGTTTTAATTCAAAATTACTAGCATGGATTATAGTTCTATTAATGCTTTGATAAATTTTGTTAACTAAAGGGTTAGCATAATCCCTAAGAGGTCTAGAATGATCTTGATCTAATACATGTTTAGCCTTTTTTATATTCTTTATTTTTTTATTTTTTTATTTTTTTATTTTTTTGAAAGAGTTCTTTATATTTCAGAGTCTTAAAGCATGCAACCATGAATATACAATAAACAAATAAAATAAATGATATAAGTAGGTATAACTATGCAAATAATTCAATAATATAATTAAAAATATAAAAAGCAAATTTTTTCCCCGGCAATGGCGCCAAAAAAACTTGATGGGGGAAAATAATTACACAAATGATTTAGCTCCTCATGCTCTAATTGCATAGATGATCTCCGACAGCAGTGCCAAAAACTTGATGGGGGCTATGGAGAAAACTTTTGAATTATATAAAAGTCTAGGGCTTTATCACCCCTAAATAATGCTTAAGTTTTCTTTAATATAAAATTAATAAAATCCCATTTAATATATACTTTGTATACCATAGTTCTATATGGTCTGATGGAGTTGATGTAACATTAATAAAAAAGTTAAGTATAAGGTTATAGGCCAAGACATTGCTCCAAGATTTAAGTCATTCTTCATGTAAAATTCTCTAGGCAAGCTCTTGGATGATCTATAATCTCTTGAAAATTTTTAGAGAATTATTAATAAGCTTAATTCAAAGTCTTTTGATGGGTAGGTGAGCCATAATAATCAAGGTTGTTAAAATCTTCAAAAATCATATGATTTCAAGACTACTCCACTTGCCTTAGTTCACAAATATGCATTTTTATATTTTTAAAAGCTTTAAATTTTATTTTATTTCTCTTATTTTCTTAATTATCAGGGAAAAACCATTGATCCATAAATAGTATTTTAGCAGCTTCTAAAGTTTTTTAAATTTATCTTAGCTTAATAATATCCTATAAATAAGATCTTTCTTTGTACTTTTATATTTATTGAATAAAATTACTATTTTCTTAAAGAGGTTTTATATGTAAAAACTAGATGGATACTTTGCTCTCCAAAGAAGTTTGGTGGCTGATCCCTAAGACTTTGTTGAGTCTTTAATTATCTTTTCTCAACCATACTATTTCCCAACTCAATTATCACCTCCTCAACATAACATCAATCCTTACTTCCTTTATCCCTGAAATACATCCAACCATTTCAAAGCTGATGTTGAAGGTTGGATGTGTTGAAAATCTATTTTCATGGCTTATATTTTGATGATTGACAAACACTATTTCTCTTGGACTGCTTGTTGCTTCTAACGTTTGAGGAATCGAAGATCGGACGAACAAGACAAAGCCAATTCAGAATTGCGTAGGTTTAGGGTTGAGTCAGTCTGTACTTTTGTTTTTTCACTTCTTAAGTCTACTTGTAATGGTCAAAGAGACTGATGCTAAGTAACCCTACACACACACACACACACTTGAGAGACTTAGAATTTCTATTTTTACTCATATCGGCCAGGACGATTTTTATTGGCCTGGACAACCAGGCTTAAAACAGAAAGTCTAAATAAGGATTCTTAATTAAGGCAGCCGTCATTAACATATCGGCCTGGACAATACGTATATCGGCCAGGACGATATGCTCAAAATAGAAAGAAGTTGCCTCCATAGATAATTAAGGTATACTGTATTTTTAAATTATCGGCCAGGACGATCATTGATCGGCCTGGACGAAATTCTCAAATTATGCCTTAATTGATCAGGAAATCAAGGGAGTAATTAAGGATGATTGATACGATTATATCATCCTAGACGATCGCAGGATCGGCCAGGACGATCGTCACAATTCTTGCATTCAATCCAAAACAAAAATGCATTTTTTTTTTCTAATGGTTCACCCTCTACAAATCTCAAAAGCAAGCAAATGTGTCCTAAGTGAAGAAAACAAATAAGGAAAATTTAAGTTAAAGAAAATGCAGGAAAAAAAAAAACTACTCACCAAAGTAGGGGTTCATGGAGATCACCCAATCTCCTTAAGTATGGTCGACCTCCAAGCCACATGGAAATTTTCTCCAAATTGTGTAAGAAAACTAAATCTATCTTCTTTTCAGTTTTAGAATATTTTTTACAATTAAAACCAAGTTAAGTGAGAGATATCTTAAATTTAAAATCAAAGTAAAGGAGAAAAAAGAAGAAGGGAAGGGTTGGCCCCTTGCTTGGGCCCACTAACAAACACATATAACCACCTCCTTCCCTCATGCATACTATCATGGTCGGCCCATACATCCTTTTGATGACTTGCACTTAACCCATTAAGCACTACCAATACAAAATACATCAACTTGAAGTCCACATAACTTTACATTACCAAATGCATGAAAATACATAAATTATTAGACTCAATGCATAGAATAACTTTTCATATGATCTTGTGAGTGTTCTAACTCTTCATGGTTTGAGCTTCATATGGTCTTATCCTTTGACCTAGTGCTAGGACTACTTCCATGTGCTACATCAAAATCTCTCTTAAATATTCTCCAACATTCTTTATAATCTCCTAAGGTTTCAACTCTCCTATAACCCCAATATGTCTGATTAAAAGCCCAATATAAAGAAATAATTTATTCATGCAAGCAATCAGACTAAAAATATCACATCTCTTTAACCACTAGTCTAAAATTCATAAAAATATGAAGATTAGCTCCTTAATATCACAAACCTTTAATTAGTAAGAAAAATTTACTCGATAGTCTAGAAATGTTAGAACCAAATTTTTCTAAATTATGAATACCCATTTCACCAATCATGTTGCTACTTTCACCATAATGATCCTAGAGACCCTACTTACACTCTTTTTTGGATTGAATGGATAAAGGAGAGGTTTGTCTAGCCTTTCATGGCAAGCCACATAAATCAAATGAACATCACATTCAAAGAAAGCTAGAGCAAGACCTAAAGAACATAAAGAAAGCTTTATATCTTTCACATTTCTCTTTATTAAATTCTTAATATCATTATAAATAGATAAAGATTATTACTTGTAATATGTGTAAGAGAGAAAACCGCAAAAGCAATTAGAAAGCATTGGCCTTTTCAAGTCAAGACACATAAATAAATTATTAAAACATTTTGAAATTAGTATATTTTCATTGAATGCCCAAATTATTGAGGCTCACAGTATGAGAAGCAGCCTGGTTCAAGGCAAATTTCGTGGAAACAGCATAAAATTGAATTATTTTTAATAAAAGCAAATTCGCTAAACAATATAGCGCAATGTTGGAATATGTGTTCCATTTCGGCGCATTCTTTAGAATGCGCCTACCTTTTCAGCGCATTCTGTTGAGTTAAATCCACCTTCTCAACTGCTTCGCTGGCTGAAAAAAGAAGATATATTATTTTTCCGGAGTACTTTGAGACATGGTTTAGCAAAAAGGAGTATATCTTGAACATGACTAAATAAGATCCGAAAAACAATTTCTATGAGATTTATGAAGCACATATACTGTAAGAGATCATTTTTCAGGTTGGCAGGAATAATTGCTTGAAGCTTTTTTCCACTCAGATCTATAACTTTGTAATATAATTAAAAATATTGTTTTCTTACACGGCCAAATTTTTAGGACATACTTATTTTTCTAAATCTTATTAATATTAGGATTTTTTTTTTTAATATTGAAATACTTTCACGGCCAAAAAAATTAGTTTTTCTAATATTAGGATTTTTTTTTGTTATAAATGGAAGAAATATTTTTCAGTAAGAATTTTATTAATTGTAGATTTATATAATAAATTCTTAAGTTGTATAAGCTTAATTAGCAAAAGGGAGATATATTTTTGCAATAAACGTTAAAAGTGAAATAAATAGAAATATAGTTCCAATACCAATATTAAAGCATAAAGTTTGATTATAATATTTTAAAGATATGTTTGAAATAATTTTAACAATATTTTTTTTAAATATGATAAATCTAATTTAAGAGAAGAATTTTTATGATTATTTGGAATTTAAATCTCCATAGTTTCTTACAAGGTTTTCAAAACCGGATCGGACCGGCCGGTTCGACCGATTTAACTGCGAACCGGTCCGGCAGGCGGTCTGGTTTGCCAAAAGAACCGGCTATAAGCGGAACCGGCGAAAAACCGGTCAAGAACCCGGTTGAACCGGTGAACCGCCGAACCGGGCGGGTTTTAAAGAACCGGCTGGTTCTAAGATTAGCGAATCTCAACCGTCCAAAAATTATCACACGCGTGTAATGTGGCTGGGAATCGCTCTTGACGCTCCTCTACCCTAAATATCGATTCAATGGATTCATTGTTCGGCTGTTCCTCTACTTGCTCGAAGTCGACGACTGAAGCAGCGGCTGTTCCGGTGTTCCCCTACTCGCTCGTCAACCGAAGCATCCCAACCTCAGCGAACTCCTCCCGTCCTCCGACCATCCCATCCGCGACGTCCTCCGACCGTGAGATTTAAATTTATTTTTTTTTTTTTCAACATTTTTTTCTCTCTTTGAATTAGTTGGATAACTTCCTTTCTTAATAACAACACCACGATCATCCAAGCCACCGGCAAACTCCTCCGGCGATCCTAGCCGCTGGTTTACCGTGAGGTTTAACTTTTTTTTTTTTCTTTTTGGATCTTCCTACATTCAAATCTAAATGCTTCTTTGAATTTTTTTTTCCTATTTTAGTTTTTATTTCATTGGATTTCCATGTTATCTCAATATGATTATTTGTTAGTAATATCTATTTATTTGTTGAATCCCTCAATCTAGTTGTCATTTTTATTTAAAATTTTTATATGGTTGTTTCAGATATATATCAATAATCAAGAGGGTTGTAACGGGTTTGTGGCATCAATGTGAGGAAAAAGATGCTAGTATATCAGTATATGTGATATCATAAATAGTTTATTGAAAAGTTTTAATTTTAAAATTATTTAAGACTGCAAAATAATACAAATTTTATCTTAGTATTAAATAATAAAGGATAAAATCAAGGAACAAAAACGAATTACATCTATTAATTTTTCCATGTGATTTAGCCATTAAATTAACTAATTAAGTATAATTAGAGCATAATCCTCATAATTCATCTTAATCCCAAGGTTTTCTAGACTTTGTTGTGTATCCGATTTGCAATTTTTTTATTCTTTTACATTTGCTCATAGCCAACTCTATCATTTTGGCATGTCTACATTCAAAGAACTCAACAAATTTGTTCATAGACTTGTAAAAAAAACATAAAACAATAAATTAGAAACAATAAAATAGTAGGTAAAGAACTTTTAAAAAAGTAATGAAGGCAATAAGAATACAAACTTGAGTTTGCCTCATGTAGGGCACTTTGAATACAAATTTCAACTTTCACTCAAAGAAAACATTATTTTTGTTGTAGGACTACTTGAATTGTTCAATGTAGATGATGCACCCATGTTTTGAAGTCAAATTTTTATGTGCTTAGAAGTCAATTTGCAATCAACGATATTTTTTATGTGCTTGGAAGTCAATTTTCGATCTTTAAATTCATAGTTCATATGAAATTCATTATTGTGATTGTTTTTAGTTGATCATATGAGGATGGAAGCATCTGGAACTCAGAGTGCAGCTTCAAGTTGTAGTGTGCGTGAAAAGGTGGATATTGCGTGGAATCATTTTAGTGAGATTAAAAGAGCTGAGGGGAAGAGACAATTCAAATGTTTGCACTGTGGTATTGTGTACAAGGGAGGAGGAATAAATAGAATGAAACAACATCTAGCAAGAGTTAAGGGGAATATAGCATCATGCAAAAAGGCTCCACATGATGTTAGATTTCAAATGCAGGAGAACTTAAAGGATATTTCAAAAAGAAAACAACAAGTGCAGGAGGAGTTAGAAAGTACACCATTTCCAATAGATGTTGAAGTAGACGAAGGAGGGGATTCTTCCTCCCTACCTAAATCCCAATCCTTTAAAGCATATCTATCAGAACTTACTAAGGGGAAGAGAAAGCTTGCTGAGATTGACACTTTCTTTGCTCCAAGAACAAAATCAGGTTCACAACCTTCAATCAAAAGTGTTTTGGCATCTAAGGAAGAAGTACATCGTGCTGACCTAGCTGTAGCAAGGTGGTTTTTTTATTGTTGCATACCTTTCAATGCCTTAAATTCACCATATGCACAGAAAGCTGTGGATGCTATAACTGCTATAGGTCCTGGATACAAGCTTCCATCTTACCAAAATATGAGGGTTAACTTACTTAAGGATTGTAAAAAAGGAGTGTAGGTTACTCATTGACTGCTATAGAAATACTTGGAAGGACACATGATGTACTCTTATGGCGGATGGATGGACTGATGGAAGGAGTAGAACATTAATAAATTTTATGATTTATTGCCCCCGTGGTGTATCTTTTTTGAAATCAGTGGATGCATCAGATATTGTTAAGGATGCTACAAACTTGTGCTCATTATTTAGTGAAGTTGTTGAGTGGGTAGGGCCTGAAAACATTGTTCAGCTTGTTACCGATAATGCTGCTAATTACAAGAAAGCATGTGAGCTCTTACAAGCTAGATTCAACAACATTTATTGGTCGCCTTGTACTGCACATTGTTTGAATTTAATTTTGAAAGACTTGGGCAGCATGCCTCTCATAGAGGACTTGGCAAAGAAAGCATCCAAGGTGACAATTTTTGCTTATAATCATGTTTATGTACTTGCTTGGATTAGGAAAAGGCAAGGTTGGAAGGAGATTGTGCGTCCAGAAGCCACACGGATTGCAACAACTTTCATAATCTTAAAGAGTGTATGTGAGCATAAACATGATCTACAAGCTTTAATTACAAGTAAGTTTTATGCAGATTCAAAGATATTCAAAATCTGTAAGGGGAAAGAAGCAGCTACAATAATCTTATATTTAAAGTTTTGGAATGATTGTTTAACAATTTCAAAGATAGCAGGTCATTTGATCAGGTTGCTGCGCATTGTGGACTCAGATGAGAAATCATTACTTGGTTATTTATATGATGGAATGTATAGGGCACGGAAGTCAATCAAAGCTATGTTTAGAAATGTTAAAAGATTATATAAGCCATTCACCAGTATAGTAAAAAGAAGATGGGATACTCAATTAAGATAAGGCATTCATGAAACAGCATATTTTCTAAATCCTCAATTTTAGTATGACAAAGAGAATTACTGTCAAAAGTCAGAAGTATTGCAAGGACTTGTTGAACTTATTGGAAATAAGGATGTTTTTCATAAGCCCACACTTGCAATGAATGAGGTTAGATTATTCCGAGATAGCTTAGAAAGTTTTGGAAAATCAATTGCTCTAACGATGGCAAAGCAAATGCAACCTGGTAATTATCTTTTAAATGTCCATTCATGTACCTTTTTTTGACTTATATGCTTATTTACTAAACTTTATAATATCACATTATGCAGATGAGTGGTGGAAGATGTTTGGATCAAGTGCCCCTAACTTGCAGAAAGTTGCTATAAGAATTCTTAGTCAAACATCATCATCATCTGGCTGCGAAAGAAATTGAAGTGTTTTTGAATAAATTCACTCAAAGAGACACAATCATTTGGAGCATCAACGATTGAACGACCTCATGTATGTTCGATATAATCCAAATTTAAAAGATAGGTATAATTATTTATTTTTGAACGCAATCAATACATTGTATGTTTGTAGAAATGTCACTGAAATTATTACTTCATTCTTTAGGTTTCACTAAAAAAAAGAAGCTATGATCCTCTTGATTACACTTGTGTTGAAATGGTAGATTTTTTGGTCCTTGATGAGGAATCACCTCCAGATCTTGCATTAGAGGAGTTGGAAACTGAGATATACGAAGAGGCTTCAATACCTGCTGTTGAAGAAGAAAATATTGCATCCACTCAGCCTACACCTGGTAAGTTAGTGAAATATGAACATATTATTTAAGTAAAATAAAAAATACCCATTAATATTTTTAATTTGTTTGTGAAGGTGAACTTGAGAATGAAGGAGATGGAGATGACATTATTGACTTCAATGATTTAGGTGCATTTGTGGCTGCTGATTTTGGTGAAGCGGGACATGAAGACTTAAATTATGAGGATAGCTTTCACGATGCAAATCAGGAGATATCTGATTTTCCTTTTGTGGAATTAATTAAGAGAAACATTAGTAACTCTATATATGTATTATGAATGTGTTTTTCTTTTTCTTTCACAATGCGCCCATGTTTTAAATGTCTTTGTGCTTGGCATATCAGTGCCAGATTGTAGTTTTATACTTTTATTCAAGGTTATGAATTCCTATTGGCATATCTTTAAAGATTAATTAAAGATTTTTTGTTTGTATTTAAAGATATGCTTCTATTCCTATAACTCCTTGTTGGTATTTAATTATTTGTTGAATGATGTAATTATTCTTTCATTAAAACAAATTTTGTATGGCAGACGAATTTTGAAATGCTTATGGCAAAACCAAGCAACACTGTAAAAATCCAAATCGTATTATAGAAGGTTTCTTCCTCAAAACCCAACACTTGACAAAAGATATGCATTCAAAAATTTCTTATTTGGTTAGTTATTCACTTATTTATGACATATTTGCTTATATTTTATTATTTTATTAACTTATTTGATGCCACATTTATATTGTGTGTTATTTTTTTATTTTTATAAATTTAATTGATGCAATACTTATGTTATTTTATGAGTTGAACATGAAAATGAAATGTATCTAGAGTGAAGTTATTAGAGGAAAATGTCTAATTCATTTTATAATATTAATATATTATTATTTATTACGTAATCCGGTCGAACCGTGAACCTCTCCTTCTTCCGATTCGTTGTCCCGTTCGGTTTTCAAAACCTTGGTTTTTTACTCAAAATTGTGAAAATAATTTATTTAAAAAGTATAAGATGAATTATATTTATATTTGGAAAATTAAAGCAAATCATGTTTAGAAGAGAAATGTTGTGGTTTTTTTTTTAGGAAAGAAAAAAAAATCCCGTTTGGTTTTCAAAACCTTGGTTTTTTACTCAAAATTGTGAAAATAATTTATTTAAAAAGTATAAGATGAATTATATTTATATTTGGAAAATTAAAGCAAATCATGTTTAGAAGAGAAATGTTGTGGTTTTTTTTTTAGGAAAGAAAAAAAAATAATTTGTTTTCTTTATTTATTAAGGAAAGAAAAAAAAATGATTTACTTCATACCGATATCCTGAGGTACTAATCTTATGTTCCAAAACAATATTTTAAAAATAAAAATGATTTGTTTCATACCGAATTGTTTATTTTTATTTAAAAAATATATGATAAAATATTTTTTTTTCCACAATAAAGTTATGCTTTTTTTCTTAATTATTTAAAATGTATCATTAAGTTTTGTTAAAAGAAAATTTATTAACCTTGTTTACTTTTTAAGAAATAATAATGATTAAGAGTAATTTTAATAGTACATAAAAACTATTAATTAATATTATTTTTGTTGCGTCCTGGAAAATTCACGGCGGTAGAGAAATATAAAGATTAATGTCTTAGCTTTGTACGAAGATCCAGAACACAAGCAGATCAAAGAGATGAGGGTGTAGCGTTCATAAGAGACACCAGAGTTTTTATGTGGAAACTCCTAAAAAGGGGAAAAAACCACGAGGCTTGGCCCAGTTTGAATAAATCCACTAGTGCTTGTAATTGATTACAAATGAAGCCCATCCTTAGAAGGAAGGCCTTGGCTCGAAGTAACAAATATACATCATATAAAATGCATTGCATGGTGGAAGTTGGAAGAATCAATGTTGATATGTTTGTTTGGGGCGGCAAACCATAGTCGACAAGCGATGTAGATCGGAAGAACCATATT
>NW_021394285.1:15350-28188 GCF_001605985.2 Dendrobium catenatum
TTGCCCCCCTATTTTCGGACGTCGAAGCTTACAAAGTCCGAAAATATATATTTTTACATTCTCCTTAATGTTGATTAGCAGTTCAAAATAACAAACATTAGTCATAATTCATTCGTCTAAATTTATAAATTATCAGATAAATACCAATTTTGGTATATAAAAATTGTAAAAGCAAACTTATTTAAACCTTCATGAGATTTGCATTTATTTTCAACTTAACATTAATTGTTTAGTGAAATAATTTGACTCTTTAAAATTAGCAATGTGAAAGAAAGCTCCAACTATATTAATTTGTACAGCAATATTTATCTTCTATTAATATTGGGCTTTGGTGGTATGCGTATTAAAACGTTTATTAAGACAAAATGACAGGAGAATGAATAAACGTGTTTCTAAGTAGTGATGCCTCGTTTGAGGCTTTGTTAAACAAATTGTTGAAGTTATAGCCTATGTATTAAATAAATTTATCTTAGTCAAAGTACGTTTCAATTGTGTATGATAGCATCTAGAATTTTCTTAAGACTTTTTTTTTTGGGACTTCGAAGCTTAGATTAAGCTTATTTTATTTTAATTTATGAGTGCCAACTGTGGCTAATTTTGAAAAATAAATAAGCTCTTGATTTCTCAGTCACCTAGATATTGACTTGTGAGTTCATACGTGAACCATGTACCGCAGATATGAAGCTTTTTTAGCAAGTTAAGGAGTTTGATCCTAAAAATTGAAAGAGTGGCTCTTCGTTTTTGAAGATTATTCACATTTATTAATAATTTGTCTTTTAAAATTCCAAAAATATATTAATTTTTTTTTTTAATTATAGAAATATCTAGAAAGACCTTTCATCTTCCCCTTAAGCAACTATAAATACCCCCTTAGGGGAAAGGAAAAAAGCGCAATCTCTTGTGCCGGTCCAAGCCCTCTCTTTGGATTGGTAGCTCGGGGATTGTCAGCGGCGATCAAAACCTTGCTCTCTTATGCCGGTCCAAGCATTCATCTGGATTGGTAGCTCGGGGAGCGTAGGTGGCGATCAAAGCGAACATTGGCGGCCATCAAAGCCTAGTTCTCTTATGCCGGTCCTTTTTTTTTTTTGGATTGGTAGCTCGGGGAGCAAAGGTGGTGATCAAAGCGAACATTGGCGGCGATCAAAGCTTGGTTCTCTTGTGCCGGTCCAAGTTTTTTACTTGGATTGGTAGCTCGGAGAATGTTGGTGGTGATCAAAGCATTGCCCTCCTGTGCCAGTCCTTTTATGGATTGGTAGCTCAGAGAGTGCCGATGACGATCAAAGCATTGCCCTCTTGTGCCGGTCCTTGTGTGGATTGGTAGCTCGGAGGGCATTGATGGCGATTGAAATTTGCTTTCTTGCAAAAGGTAGAAACAACTAGACGGTGGCTTCCCATGGGGAGAGATTTGGCAATAGAAATGCCTTGAAGAAGATTTTACTATAATCAGCGGACAGCTAGAACTCTGTAATATGTGGCGACTATGTGGAAGTTTTATGGCGGTCAGGTGAAAGTCTGACATCGATCGAGCAAAAGTCCAACGGTGGGAAGAATTTCGACGAAAGTCCTGTGACGGGTAGATGACCAACGACTGGTGGAAGCCCAGTGTCGAGAGCAAGTTCAGCGTCAGGGATAATTCAGACAAAAGTTATGTGACAAGCAGAAGTCCAATGATGGGTAGTTAGAAAGAGATCTAATGACTTTCAAAGAACAAGCGAAAGTCCGGTGCTAATTAATGATTGGGAAGAGATTCAATGATCATAAGCCAATCCTTTAATGCATGTAGTATGCCAATGAAAGCCTCTTGGAAGTGGTTAGGTGGTATTCCGACGTTAGAGAATAGACGATGAGCTGATGACGATAATTAAGCTGCATTTTGTTGAAGATAGAAGGTATGCATGATGACGGTGGCATATAACTGACAATTTGATGGTGGGGGTCAAACATTGTGACAATCGCAACTGTCTAATGATGATAGTGGAGGCCTATCGAGAATTCAATCCTTCTTTAAAGGAACCAAGAAGTGCTTTGAAATGCTTCAGGGAAGAGGTTGATGGGATCCATCAAAGGTGTTTAACAATATGAAGATGTCCAGGAAAGCCACCAAGAATTATTTATCTATCCAAGGTTGTTGTCGAAGCGTTGCTCGATGACGTTAACTTGTATGAAAAATGTTGAGAAAATTCATTAATGATGAATGACCAATCCTAGGTTGTTTGTCAGAACTTCACTCGATGACGTTAACCTGTATGGAAGAGATCGACGAAATCCACTAAGGATGTTTGATCTATCTAAGGTTGTTTGTCAGAGCTTCACTCGATGACGTTAACCTGTATGGAAGAGGTCGACGAAATCCACTAAGGATGTTTGACCTATCCGAGTTTGTTTGTTAGAGCTTCACTCGATGACGTTAACCTGTATGGAAGAGGTCGAGGAAATCCATATAGGATGTAAGACCTATCCGAGGTTGTATGTTAGAGCCTTTGCCCAATGACGTTAACCTGTGTGGAAGAGGTCGAATCGAATCCCCCTGTGATTGATTTTTCCTTGATTGGGAGGGGCGAATGTCGCATGTATCCAGAATCAAAGGTGAGAATGGTCTATCTTCAGACCGTTACTGCCTTTTTAAGGTCGATATTAAGACCTTGCCTAAGGAGTAGAAGTCCAGCAGAGGATTGTATATGGCTTGAAATTTATCAGAAGCATTCTTGTATTTGTCGGGAGTTTCCTTATAAATCATCTTGATATTAAAAGCATTGGAGGATCTTTTCGACCACGATTGGAATCAAAATTGCCCCCCAGTCTGCATTTGATTATCATGAAATTAATGCAATAATAACTGATGTCAGGAAATTAACTTGAATGACCTTCTGAGATTGGAGCAAAATTTGCCCCCAGTCGAGAATCATTTCCCACAAACGGCCCCAAACTGTTGCGTCCTGGAAAATTCACGGCGGTAGAGAAATATAAAGATTAATACCTTAGCTTTGTACGAAGATCCAGAACACAAGCAGATCAAAGAGATGAGGGTGTAGCGTTCATAAGAGACACCAGAGTTTTTACGTGGAAACTCCTAAAAAGGGGAAAAAACCACGGGGCTTGGCCCAATTTGAATGAATCCACTAGTGCTTGTAATTGATTACAAATGAAGCCCATCCTTAGGAGGAAGGCCTTGGCTCGAAGTAACAAATATACATCATATAAAATGCATTGCATGGTGGAAGTTGGAAGAATCAATGTTGATATGTTTGTTTGGGGCGGCAAACCATAGTCGACGAGCGATGTAGATCGGAAGAACCATATTCGGCGGGTGACGGAGATCGGAAGGATCGTAGTCTGTGAGCGGCATAGGTCAGAAGGACCGTTGTATTGCAACGGAGGTCTGGAGGACTGTAGTCACCGGGTGACGGAGGTCGGAAGGACCGTTGTCGGCAGACAACAGAGGTCAGAAGGATCGTAGTCGGCGGGCGACAAGGTCGACAGGACCGTAGTCGGCAAAGAATGTAGTCAGCAGACGACGGAGGTCCGAAGGACCATAGTCTACAAACGACGGAGATCGAAAGGACGGTGGTTGGATGACAGTGGTTGGGAGGACTATAGTTGGCGGACTAGCGGAAGTCATGCGGTGTTCGGCAAACTGGTGGAATTTCGATGGCGGACGGGAAACTATGAAAGTCTGACGATGGTCGGCGGGCAAGCGGATGTCCGACGGAAGTCGATGAACTGGTAGAAGTCCGGCGGCGGTCGGAGGACGGGTGGAAGTCCGGTGGAGATCGACGGACTGGCAGAAGTCCGTAGGTGGTTGGCGAATTGGTGGAAGTCCGGCGTCGATAGACGGACTGGTAGAAGTCCATCGGTGGGAAACGATTGGGCTGAAGTCCTGCCGCGATCGGTGAACTGGTGGAAGTCCGACGACGGTCGACGAACTGACAGAAGTCTGTCGGTGGTTGGAGAACGGGTGGAAGTCCGACGGCGGTCGGGAAGAACTCCGGAGGTGGTTGACAGGAATTTCGGTGGTGGTCGGAAGGAACCCCGGCGGTAGTCGGCAGGAACTCCGGTGGTGGCTGGCAGGAATTCCGGTGGTGGTTGGCAGGTACTCCGGTGGTGGCCGGCAGGATCCCGGCGGTGGTCGGCAGGAACTGCGGCGGTGGTTCATGGCAAGAGAGCTCCCAAATTCCTCCCTTTCTTCTCTTCTTCTCCCTCTTCCTCCTCCCCTTCATGTGAAGAATGAGGGCCTATTTATAGTTTTTTGAGAGTGGCATGGCTTGTAAATATGTGGAGGATCAAGGGCAAAATGGGAGTGTTTGAATGGACGGCCGATATTTATCCCCTTGATCATGGACTGTTTATTGGTCAATTGGATGCCTTAACGATTTCAGAATTAAATGATCTTGGGCTCGTTGGATTCATCTCGTCGAGTCGCTCGATTTGACTATAAGCATGACACATTTGAAAACTGTTTGATAATCCAAATTGTGGTTTGAACCCTTCAACAGCGCTTCATCCCCTTGATTTGGACCCATTTGGGCTCGGATTGAGTCGAATTTGGTGTCGATGGGTTTGTCTTTCTGAGACGTTCAGTTTGACTATAAGTTTGCTGAAATTGGAACTCAGATGGTCTTTCATTTAATTTCAGAAGCTTTCAACTCAATTTTGCTTTGAGATTCGTGCCTGATCAAGATAATTTTTTACTGATATATCAATTTTGTTAAAAAAATTTGTAATAAATTTTTTTTTTTTTTGGCAATCTAAAATCAAAGAAGCAATAATAATATTAAAAAATATCAAAACGCAAAACAAGACATCATCAACCTTACTCATTTTACCAAACAATCCTTGTATATTTTCAAAAAAAAAAACTTTCACAAGAATGCCCTCAATGCACCAAGAAGAAAATTAAAACAATAATTTCAACTTACGGTTTTCATAAAAAAAGAAAAAAAAAAAAAATAGAACGCCGATATCTCTAGCCATTCATAGAAAATGAATGATATCTATACAAATCTCCTTCTCAGGTTTAAAAAAAAAAATCTGGATCATCCTTCAAGCAAGAAGCTTGTTTCGTATGAAGCTCATTTCAAGAAAATGGTAAATAAGCTCTATAACTTATGAATTATGAAGGTAGTACATATAACTAAAAATTATTGACACTTTATAATTAAGGTCGTTCCGCTCTACCTTCTAACTCTGGGCTTGGGTCGATTTAAAGTTAGTTCCCATACCATGCAAAAAGTTACATTAAAGGAAAAAGAGTTGAGGCCAAAAAATGAGCCTGTATAAGTTTACAAATTTCAAGTCAATATATCGTAGTAATCGAATTAAAAAATTCGTTTTCTACACTTCATCGGAAGCGAGTGAGGTAAAAGTAGAATTATCGATTTACATTCGTTACATTACGAGCAATATGTTAAATAAAAACCTTTAGAATTATATGAGTTTTTTGGCATTGACTATCAAATATCTTTAAAATAGGATAGCATGTCACGCTTAATGCTCTATTTTGGTGGTGAGCTGCGTATTGGGGATGAGTTCACAGCAACCTATATTGGTGGGCAAAATTGGCCACTCATCGTTGACGATGATATATCACTTACAATGCTAAAAGAAAGAATTATGCGTGCGCTTAGAATTAATTCTACAACAAATACTGTTAACCTAACTTGTCGCCTTCGTAATAATGGTGGCTATTGCACTACACATGTCACCGATGATGAGGCTTGCGAGTACATGTTATTGGAAGGTAGAAGTCGTTCTGTCGTTGTGTACGTTGACGCAGAAAAAATACATTATTGTGACGATGCTGGTCCATCAACGGAGATACCTATGTGAGTATTTTTGAACTTCATTATATTATTCCTTGGGTTGTTAAATTCTTTATTATAATTTGTCGTATAATTAAATATTTGTTAAATAGCCCTAATGTATGGTATGGCAGAGGAGTAAATATGGTAGACATGCAAAATAACTTTTATGGCCAACTTAGTTTGTCGGAGCGGCCAAATCTCGTGCAACAACATCCTCCTCCACGTCCTAGTGTAACCGAACGTCCAAGCAGGGTCAGAGTAAGTATCAGTATATGTGAAGACAATCTAGTATCTTCATCATACATGCCACAATCTATACAAACCGAAAATGTTCAATTAGATGGAGATGAGATGTATAACGACGACGTAGATTTATACAAATCTATGGATAGTGGTAGTACTGATTCAGGAGATAGTGGTAGTGAACAAGAAACAGATATACATGAATCAATGAGAGATTATACGAACGATGAAAACTTAGGTGTTGAGTTCATAGAAGATCATATAAGACGAAACGTATCTGGATTAGAAGCGATAGATGCAAACAATAATTTTACTGAAACAATTCAAACAACTCAATAATGGGACGATGATGATCAATGTGATCCCCCAGTCATCAACATTGTTAGCTCAACAGAATCAAATCTTATAACGGAAATATTTGAAGGTCAAATATTTCATAACAAAGAAGACTTACAGGCTGCAATTAATGGTTGGTCAATTTCACAAAATATTCAGTACATAAATTCAACTTCCAACAAAAGTTGTCTAACCATTTCATGTAACCAACATAACAATGTGCATAGGCCTTGTTCTTGGTGATTACATGCTTCACGAAGTAAAAGACTAGGTGGTCTTTGGAAAGTATCTTGTGGGGATCCTCCACATACATGCACCCAATCTATTATGGCTGGTGGGCATCATAATTGTACCTCTAAATTTATATGTAGGCATATAATGCTTATTATAAAACAACAACTTGATATGAAGCTGATGGAGATTATTGCAAGAATGGAGTCGAAGTTTGAAATAAAGATTTCATACATGAAGGCATGGGATGCACGTAGAAAAGCCATCGAATCAATATTTGATTCCTATGAGGAATCATATCGTTCTCTTCTATGTTTCATGAAAGTTATACAGTTGTCCCAACCAGGAACTGTATACAATGTTGAATTGGTTGGAGGTTCACGATTTAAGGCTTTATTTTGGGCATTTGGACCATCGATTTCTGGGTGGCAACATTGTCGGCCCGTCCTTAGCCTTGATGGAACTTTCCTACTAGGAAAGTATCGTGGCACACTTTTTGCAGCTGTAGGAATCGATGCGAACGGTGGATTATTTTCGTTGGCTTTTGCAATAGTTGAATCAGAAAGCAACGATTCGCGAGTTTGGTTCCTTAGAAACTTACATGATTTGGTTGAAGTAGTACAACTGCATCAAAATTTATGCATAATATAAGATAAGCATCCAGGTTTGGTGAGAGAGTGCTGAGAAATTTTTCCTAACGCCATTCATAGTCACTACATGCGTCATTTGCGTGAGAACTACAAAAAATTTTTAGGTCGCCGAGCTATTCCTGATGTCGAAGGTCTCTGTAATAATATGTACTTAGCTGGTAGTACGGATGATATCGTAAACTCCTCTCGCATGATAAACCATATTAAAAATGTTAAGCAAGAAGCATATGACTGGTTAATAGAACGTGATGTTAGTAAGTGATCATTATTATTTGACAACGGATGTCTATACAGAATCATGATGACCAATGCATCAGAATATTTTAACGGAGTTCTTAAACATGCTCGTGGACTTCCAATTCAAGGTCTGGTAATGTCAATATACTATAACCTTGTATCTTTATTCGTGAGGCGTTCTATAGATGTTGAGAAGTGGCTGATGTCTAGGGAATCTGAATTTGTTCCTCGTACGATGGATAAGTTACAGAGAACTGAACGTGAAGCACAAAAATGCCCACAACTAATAACCATTAATAGAGGTGAATTTGAAGTTGTGGATACGTCATGCCGACCACATAGAGTTGAGATTCCTACACCTGAAAATTGTACTTACACATGTAAGAGACCACAAGTATATCATGTGCGATGCGTACATGTTATAGCGGTCTCCGAATATAGGTGATGGAATCATAATTCGTTCGTTTCACTAAAGATGTTTGGCCTTTTTCATGTTGTTCCCCCTAAAGATGTTTGACCAAATTTTAACGAAGTTCAACGAATCATACCTCTACTTGCACTGGCTTTCAGGAGGCGTACAGGTAGACATAGATTTCGTAATACAATGAATGAGGCACAATCAACCTCAAATAAGAGGTGTGGACATTACAAGCAAAATGGTCATAATAGGGCAACATGTCCATATAATCGAGCATCATCAAGGTAATAAATATATTAAATTTAATTTTATTTCAATTAAATGTGTTTGGGTTGGTTTGATTTTGAGATTGAGTTAACTCATTCATTTTTTTTATGAATTCAAGATATCATCGGTAGATCGAGGCATGACATTTCTAATCGGGGTCCAAGGCTTGCGATCCGTAACATGTAGACTTTCGATAGCTCGAGGCACTTGCGTGAAAATCAATGATGTTTATGTTTATGTTATGTTAGTTTTTCATAATTATGTTTATGTTAGTTTTTTGAAGATCAATGATGTATGATGTCTTAATTTATTTAATGCTAGTTGAAGATGGTCTCAATTTTACCCAATTGTTTTTTTGAACTATTTTATTACCTCTCTTAATTGAACTAATGATGATCATAAATATATATTAATGTATGCAGCAAGTAACGTACATTCCATAAAGCCTCCAAGTATAATGAATGACAAAGCAAAAATACCTTTGAAAAACTTGATTATAGAGGGAAGTACTAGATTGAAGGAATGTTTAGCACATTCCACTGATGATATGTTAGAGGAGAAAGCAAGATTAAATGAGTTTTATCGTTGTTGTATACATTCTTGGTCTGATAGAGAAGATTGCATTTTATAGGAGAGAGACAATCTAGCTATGACGATCCTCTCTTACAGGGATGAATATGGTTTGAACATAGAAGGATGGAAATATGTGCAAAGTACGGGAATGTCAATGATAGGGCATATAGCACCAATTCATTTTTTGAGGCAAGATATGCTGAGACAAGACAGTGTAAAGATAAATCAGTTAAATTAATTGTGTCCAATTCAACTACTGATACAAGTCATTGTATTATTTACAAAAAATGGGACTCTACGGCAGATGCGTTCCTTGTTCAAACATATGAGAATTTGATTTATTGGCTAGGCAAAAAGAGGAAACAATTTCTCGATGCATCGGATCGGCAATGCGTACAATATTGGTTTCAACAAAAATTTGGATGTTGCCCAACCCAAACCCAACTATAAGCTCGCACACGTATCTTGATAAATAAACCCTGACATTACTATGCGTATTGAACTTTGTAACGAGCTTCGACTTATATTTCAGTACTTTTTTATGTTAATGTACTTCGTGTTCATTACTATAGCAGTTAGTCCACAAGATAATGATATGTACGTTCATGTATGTCCTATTTTTCTTTTAAACCCATATTCTAAGTTCTTAAATTTGAGCATAAATTCATACAACTCAGTACATCAAAATGGATTTGTTGAAAAAAAAAATATCAATTTAATATATAAGGATAAGTGCACTTTATTACAATTAATTAATCATTAAATAGATGATCTAACTATTTTGGACATTTTATTGTATAAATAAAAGCTTCTAAATTATAAAAAAAGTCTTTAATTTGAGAAGTTTCCATAAAACTTATGATTTCTGAAGGAATATAGCAACAACTAATTCAAATAATAAAAAAAATATATAAAAAAAATAGTTTTTAATCTTAGAGATATTTATAGCTTAAGTAATATTCTTATTTGCACGAGTATACATTCTGCTGCATTAAAAATTTCTTAATTCTGCAAATATAGATAATGGCTGATAGAACGAGGCAGCGACGTGGTGGGCGTCGAACCACACATGACGAGCGTGGGGAGGTGACGATTCGAGAAATGAGCATTGCATCTTTGCGAGCATCACATAGGGCTCATGATCCTGATCAGGTTATAACTGAACTGAAGTATAAATAAGTTTATTATCAACTGCATGCATATTTATATATTTTTGCTAATGGTTCTTTTGGTTTCTTTCAAAATAGGCATCTCTATTGGTTCCTTCAACCCATTTACGGACCGCATGTGAGTGGCCGATGAAGTGCCCGAGAATGATTTATGTACTAAGAAACCTTGGGCTACATAACATTCGACATCTACAATTCATACGTTTGGATCATAACCTGATAACAACACTTGTAGAGCGATGGTGTCCACTGACGAACACCTTTCATTTCACGGTCAGAGAGTTGACAATAACGCTCCAAGATGTACAGGTTATACTTGGACTAAGAATTGATGGGCCAGCTGTGGTGGATCTGAATGTGGTGGGTGTAGGTCGTCGTTGGGAATCCTGGCCAGAATGCTGTGATGAACTGCTTGGTACACATCCAGGCAGGGATACTGTGTATCATGCACCAGGTGATGAAGATGACATTGCCACCTTCAGGATGGGTAGTGCACAGTTAGAGTCAATGCTCCCTTTACATTGGCTCCGTTGGACATTCTACCGAGATTCATATAAAGACTTAGGTCACGGTCCTTTTCTTCATCATTTTCGGGCCTATATCCTCTTCATGATTGGGTGCTTTTTGATATCAGACACATTGCGATCACATGTTTCATTACAGTGGTTGCCCTTACTTATGAATGTTGAAAGATTTGGTAGAATGTATATTGGTAGTGCTGTACTTGCGTATCTATATAAAGAGTTGTGTAATGTTACTAGGCCCACACGCACTTATATTGCTGGATGTGTGGCATTACTACAAGTTTGACCATGAGAGCGATTGTACATTGGAAGACCCACACTACGTGTACCACAGATACATGATTTTGGTGGCATACCACTTGGTTGCAGGTATGAACATATAAATACTACAATAAATTATACTCAAATGATTATTTTTAATATTATATTATGTCAAATATAGATGGGCTGAATATCAGATACGTGAGCTCCCATCTGGAAACACGGTGACATATCGTGATGAATTTGATGGTTTAAGACTTAGTCAGGTAAAACAAAATTTTACTCTTTTTCCTAATATATTTATGAAATATCAAGAATCACTAATAATCTTTAACTTCATTGATACTAGGTGACCATGACTCCATACACGGATGAGATCCTTGCAGCTTTGCCTAGCCAATGTTTGGAGGGGAGAGACATATGGCGTGCTCGAGTGCCCCTCATTAGCTGGAAGCGTACCGAGTGGCATCTACCTGACCATGTTATGAGGCAATTTAGGGGAGTACAATTCACTGATGTTCCACCGATGGAACCAAATATTAGAAGGATTGATGGAATATGTAGAGAAGATTTAAATTGGACTATTCAGTATCGGGATTACCTTGCGCTATGGGAAGAAATACGAGCATATGTTGCAGCAATAACTCTACCAGAAGGCAAATGTAATCGAAAGTTAGGAACATACCTACGGTGGTATAGATCATAGGCATCGATTTATCTGTTGCAGCCACAAACAGAGCCACCAGAGACTTTCTTCCCTCGATCTCCAAGAGAATGATTAGTGGTATGTAAAATTATTTAATATATTTTTTAACATGTTCTTTAAAAAGAATAATTTAATAAACATATCACATCTTGTAGGTTGACTACTACATACATTCAACTGCTATTCTAGAGCCATTGGCGGGGGATCAAGGACAAAATGCAAGTTCATTATAATTAGCAGTTGACCAGGTATTCGAACTCTCTGCTAGAGTGCAACATTCAGTTTATATCGACTATACAACTTTTGACACCACAACAGATGAGAGGAGCCAAATTAGGGCAGAAGGAGCAAGAAGAACAACCTCTGATGCTCCATCTAGATCCACAAGAAGTCGACGCTGCCAAAATACTGAGCGTGAACCACCTAGACATTCAATGCATATTTCGTCTACCTCCTATGACATGACTGGGGCAGGGCCATCAAAACAACATTGAGCACATTTGCTGTACAAGAACGCAGTCCACATGAAATATATTATGGTACACCATCTCAACATCCCACAACGCAATCATTTTTTCCTATTGCAGTCCTAGAATGGATGTCAAGTGTTAGGTTACCGACCTCCCCCTCGCAGCAAGACATATTATTAATGGGAGGACAAACATCGCAACAGTATACTAATGCGACACAACATCAACCAAAATTTCAAGAACAAGAAGAGGAATTTATTGACGAAGAGCAACAGCTACAACGACGAAGAAGAAGGGCCCCATATAGATATATCAATTCAAATTCAAACCCCTCTAATCCCTCTAGCATCCCTTCCATTATGACCTATATTAACATTAAACTGCACTTTGTGTGATTCCCAACCAGAACCCCCGGTTGACCAGGGTCCAAAATGCACCGAAAATGCCCTTTAAGGGCAATTTTGAGTTTTTCAAAAGACTTCGACATTTACCCTTTTTCCAAAAGCAAACCCCAGAACTCTTCCAATGCATATTCCTAATCACCCTTAAGAGGCATTGGAATCAAGCTTTGAACCCTGGTCAAGCCTTTTTGACCAGATCACCTTTTTGACCAAAATGCCCCTTAAGGATTCAAAATGTTGATTTCAAACCAAACGACCCCAAAATTGCTTGTAACCCCCTCCAAGCAAGTTTCAAAATATCAAACCAAACCTGTTTGACCCAAACCCAGACCCTTGGTCAACCTGGTTGACATAGTCAGACCTAGGTTGACCAAACAGGCCCTTAAGGGTCAAAATAGACATTTTTGACAATATTGACCTCCCCAAACTTTGAACCATCTCCAACAGACTCAAAACATCAAACCAAACTTGTTGAGCCCAAATTCGAATCCCGGGCCAAACCTGGTTGACCAGTTCAAACCTAGTTGACCCTAAATACCCTTTAATGTTTA
>NW_021394285.1:31245-43815 GCF_001605985.2 Dendrobium catenatum
TTTAAATAAGTTATTTTAATCTATTCAAACCATTTAATCCCTTTCAAGCTTCAAATTAACTCCAAACTATGACCTAATCATGCCTTAAATCTGGACCAATCAAATCAAGCCAAAATTGACCAAGTCAATATTTTAAAACTTGATTAAACTAGTTCAAATTCTCTTTCATGCCTTCAAACCTTAAATCTTAATCATCAAACCTCTCCAAGTTCAATCCACCAGCTCAAACCACTTCCTTGCATGCCAACTCACAAGTCCATGTGGCATTTTGACTGGTCAAACAGTCAACATGGGTTTTGGAGTGGTCAACTTTGGTAAAAGCCTCTCTTAAACTTAATCCATCTTAACCCAAATCAACTCCAGCCATTTGGAAAGACTCTAGAAGTTTCTTAGGGCCTATCCCAGCCTTTGGATCATGATCCAAAGGTTTCAATCATCCCACATGCCCATAAGAAGCAAAATGAGTTTTTCCACTTCATGTCCTTGCCTTGTCCTTTCATTTAGCTTCCCAACAATCCTAGGGACAGATGGCTTGATCATAAAAACTCCCTCAGTCAATCCCAGCCACTCATTTGTTTAGGGAATGATGCAATGGGACCAAATATCCTAATTAAGCTAATTGGAACCTTAAGCCTTGATGGACTCAATCCCTCCTTTCCAGAGCTAATCCAACCCTAAAAAACCCTCAAAAACCTCCTCCAGATCTTTCTCTAGCTTTTCCAAGTCTTTCCCCACAAGATATTGGCCTCCAAAACACTCATTGGTGAAGAGAGAGGAATCTAGAGAGAAAATTAGGTTATTCACAAATAACTTCAAATCCCGCTAGAGCCAGCTCCTGAGGTCTTCTACAAAGTTGAAAAGGATATCAGAAGCTTTCCAACAAGCCCAAGATCGTCAAAACCCGACCACAGGTTAGAAAGTTATTTGTGTTTTATGTTCTGTGATCAAACCTTGATATATCTACATCCTCAACGCATGGAGCCTTGAAAATCCATGGATTGTAAGATTAGGATATCTAGATCCTACGTTTCAAATTTCATCAAATTGCAGCTGTTGGATCAAAAGATATGGGCATTTGAATTTTTTTATCTCTAGTTAAGCCAGAACCATCCGATCGCAGCTTAAGTGCGATCGGACGGCCCAAAAAAGGCCGCGTCATCCCCTTGCCGCGTGATGCCCTTCCTGGGACTCGAACGCGGGTCCTTCTGTGGTCATGGAGATGATGTGGCGGCCATCCGGCCGTCCGTCTCATTGCTCTTTGTTCCAACGGTCGGATCGTTGGATCCGACGTGGATAAGTGACCCGTCTAGGATCCGACATGTGGCGCCACACCGCGCCGCCACGTCGCCGTAGCCAATGATTGGTCGGCGGCTGATTTGACCTGAAATCAATTAAAAAAAATCATTTAAATGCCCAGAACTTCTAAAAATCCTAGTAAATCAATTGTTTTCACCAAAATTAGTGTTCTAGGGCTTATTGGAAAGCTCTTAAGCTCTAGTTTTTTTTTAAATCAAATTAAACATATTTTGATCACTGGTTTTTGAGAAATTTAGGTTTATTTGAAATCCAATTTTCTCAATTTTCTTTCAATCCAGTGGCTAAATGGTGTTCAACTTTTGGTGAAACAATTTTGGACATCTTAGGCATTATCTGTAATTTTTCTAGGTCCAGATGTCTAATGGATTGCTGTGGGGAGAATTTACAAAGTATTGGGTCCATTTTGGACCCAAAACTTTGGAAATTCATAACTCTCCAAACTAGTAGATTTAGGCTTCCTAATTTCTGTGGTGTATTTGTGTATTTCTAAGGGTTAGATGAACAGAGATTTAGACCCAATTGAATACTAGTGTCACCTAGGAACAATAATTAAGGACAAGGTCTAGTCAATTTAGAAAAATTCTAGGAAATTATACATATACCCAATAGAGGTGAAACTTTAGAACACTAAACCTAGTGACATTATAAACCCTAGGTTAAAATTTCACCCAATTTGGAGCTCATTAGGGTAGAAAATTAAACAAGTCAAAGTTAACCCTTTAATTAAGAATTAAAACTTCAAAAAATTACAATAAATCAATTTTAAATCAAAAAAATTCAAACAAGACCTCTAAATGACTATAATTATGTCTTTAATCAATGAAAATTAAAACCCCCTTAATAAGACATCAAATAAAATCTTAATTTAATTTTAATTGAAAACCAATATTTAATTAAAATAAATAATTAATAATAATTAAAAATTCGCAAAAAAATTCCCAAACACTCTGAGAATCATCTTCTTAGGTTATCTCTTGAACATTTGGAAGTTTGTTTAAGGAGTTTGGAATTCATTTGGACAAAATCAAGGAAAACCCCTTCTAATTAAGAACAAATTTAAATAAATTTACCATAAAGTCTATCAAACTTTGGAAAATAGATCATAAAACTAACTCATAGAAAACTCCAAATTGAACCAAAACTCAACTTGCATTAACATCAAAAAGTTCATATAGTATTTAATTAAAAATTTAAACTTTCAAAAAATCGATCCAAAGTCAAAAAGTATAACTTTTATCGTCAAAACATAGTTTCAAAATCATAGGTCAAAACTTACAACTCATAATCTAATTGTTAAAAACCATTTCAGCGTACTACTTTATGTTCATACGAAGTAGGTCTAGATTTTAATAAATATTAATATTTCTAAAAACCACTCATAATAAAAATCAATATTTGACCCTTGATTAGTAATTAGAATAATCTAGAAAATTCCTAAAATTTACAAAATTGTCTTAAAAACTCCAATAAATCATTAATAACCTTAAAAGCTAAATTCAACTCATTAATACTTAAATTCAAAATTTAAATCTTCCCTCAGCCTTTCTTCAACCAAACCAGAACTTCGAAAGCAACTTAACCAATTTGCCCTTCTTAAATATCAAAACCACAACGGCCTATATCACCACACTTTAGATGGTTTGATAGGACAACCAACTCTAATTTTAGATAGGCGGTGTTTAATTTTTGTTGTGTGCCAGTTTTCGAGCTTTCACTGCATGCTTGGTTGTTAGCTTAGAATTGATTGAATGTCTGTTTATTTATTTTACTGCACTTTGTTGAGCCATTTAAATTTCAAATATATCAACTTGCTTGAGATTGAATATTAACTGTTTGAAATGAAGGTTATAACTGCTTGAAGATTGGAATATTGACTTCTTGGATATCAATTAACTGCCTGAATTATTAGGATACCCTACCAGTGGTTCGAGTCTAGATTTTCAATTTGATTAATGTAAATTTGATTTGATTTGAGTTGTACTTTAAAGTACCTTGAGAATGGGATTTTAAAGCATCCAATTTTAAATCCAAAGAGGAAGGGACATCCCTAAGGGGAGAGTCTCTATCCATTTGGAACTTCAAATTTGGATGACTTTGAGAATATCCAAAGAGAAAAGATAACACCCCATTCAAGAGGGAGTTTCTTTTCATTTGGATATCCTGAACTGACGGATCAAGAAGTTCACGAGAAGACGAAGAAATGGACGACGAGAAGAATCCCAAATCTCAAAGTCACTTGAGTCATAGGATTAGAAATCCGGGTTGTTGTCAGTGGTGCCCGGCCACTTTACTTTCAGCAGACCCTGGTTTGTAATAAGCAAGGCATTTGCCTATGGACTTTCAATTTGAGTATTAATTTAATTAATTTGATTGATGTTTGATGTGATTGCATATAGGATTGCCTGCTTTTTGTAGTTTTTTGGTGATTCTTGCATGTCGATTTTGATTTTGCCTGGAACCCGATCGTAGGCTCTTAAGGACTCGTTAAGATTTTTCTACTTAAACAAAATTAAAATATTTAAGCTCATATAGAAACTCTAACATTTTAGGAAATAAGCCCGGGACCTCCGGGAGCTCTCATTTCATAACTTTCATTCAAATTCAAGCCTTTAATCGAGTTAATCAGCATGCATCGCATTAGCAACAAATTTAAAAATCTCTAAAACTTTAATTGCATTATCTTAAGCATCAAACACCCAACATAAGTCTAAGGGGCCAATTAGGATCTACTCTAGATGTCGGCCCCAACTTCTCAGACTTTTCTTAAATAACATCCGTACCACTCAACATTAAAAGACCGGACTCATAATTTTAAAAGCGCCTAGGTGGTTTAGCTGGCTCCCCAATTCAGGCCGGGGTAAGACCAGATTTGCACTGCATTAGCTAGGTTCGGGTTACTAATTTCAAGTGCCCAATTTAGACTTAGGTTCCGAGGCTGGCTCGGGCTATAAGACCTCAACCTCCGGGAATTGAGTCCTAATTTTTTAATAAAATTGACCATTTAACTTAAAAATCTCTGTCAATCAAATTCAAGCCCAACACTTAGGATAGGCTGAGGTGTTTCTGAAGTAATTCAGAATCCCAAAATGCCTCCTACCCCTCTTCATCTGACTCCAGAAATAAGTGTTCAAATTTGACCTAATCCCAATTGAAAATTCCAACCTTTACTTCCTTTGACATTCAGCTTTGAAAATCTAAATAAAAATTTTTACGGCTATTTTAATCGAGAGTATTCGTAGGAAAATTCTTATTTCCTATGATTTAATTAACTACGAGGGCTTGCGCTCGTAGGAGATTTAGCAACCCAGACATGATTTTCAAAATCAAAATTTTCAAAACTTCCAATTAATTATCTTTGGGAATTCAAACAAAAATGGCGATCGTTATCGTCATATTCAAATAATCGATAATATGTAATATTATTTTTCTTCGGAAAGATATATTATTTATTATCATTATTTTGATTATGAAATTAACAATCTCTTATCCGAATTATTATAGTTAAAAATTTGATTGAACGTCATTTTGGTCTTTCAAGATCATATGATATTTCCCCTTGAGTTTGACTACGATAATCCGGATAAAATTAGAATTCTGAAATTTGAACCCATTAGAGAACGATATGATCACCTCCTGAGGCGATATATTGTTCATAATGACGTGTTCAATTTTGAAATTTAAAAATAAATAGTCCCAAAAATAATTAAATATTTTTCAAAATTATATATACTTAAATTATATTTTTCTATCAAACAAAAAATGGCGACTCCGCTGGGGAGTCTTCTCACTCTCCATCTTTAATAGCAGTTCAAATTTTATTGCATCGATAGTTTTGACTACCTTTCTCTCCATTGGTCCCTCTCCCATTTCTTCCTTGGGTGAGTGTGGCCAACTCAATTAAGACATGTTAAAAAAGAGGTGAGCGTAGGAATCCTCTGTCGAAGTCGGGCTTTGACATTTTGCCTCTAAGTTAATTGGTAGAGCGAAAGAGTCAAGCCAAATCCTTTGTATATGTTGCAAGCTGGTATGCAAGTAAATAACTAGCGTGCTAAATATCACAATTTACAGAAGACTTTTCAATTTCAAAATCATAGTTTCAAATCCTTCAAGAAAATTCAATCTTTTCAAATCTTAATTGAGCCCTATATTATATCATTATGTATGAAATTGTAACTCCTATGATTTGATACATATGATAGAATATAGACTCCTTGCTCAAATTCAATTCTAGAATTTGAATCTTTCTGGCGAAGTCAAGTTTGATATTTCATTCCCGAACAGTTCATCGGGATGAAAGAGTCAGGTTGATTTGTTAAAATCGCTCCCTCTAAATTTGTTAACCTTTATGTTGAACGCTTGTTTAACATATTGAGTTTCAAATATAAGGGGAGAATCCGATGGAGTTTCAAAATTTTAAAACTTATCCAAAATCTTTCAAATCAACTTCAAATCGTCATTGGCATGTGTCTTTTATAATATTCTATTGTAATTGAACACTTACAACGCTAACCCAAGACTTCCAATCAATTCTGGGCTTTAACATTCCACCCCCAAATCATTTGGTGAGGTGAAAGAGTTAAGTCTATTTTCTCATGAGCTTTAGGTTACTTTTGTAAACCTACACATTCGAATAAAAATCAATGTGTTGAGTTTCAAAGTTTGAAGAAAATCTGTTCAAGTCCAACTTCAAAGTCAAATTCAATCCTAAAATTGAATTCTTGTTTGATTTCAACATCAAGTTCAAATTCTATTTCAAACATAAATTTAACTTCAATTTTGATTTTAAAGTCAAAATTTGGGCTTTGACATTTCATCCTAAGTCGATTGGTGAAATGAAAAAGTTGAGCCCAATTTTTGGATTTTTCATATCGATTTTGTGAACCTACATGATTGAGTGAAACTCAATATGTTGAGTCATAAAATTTGAAGAATATCCATTCAACTTTAATCTCAAATTCAAATTCAAATCCAACTTTTAGTTTAAACACAATTTCAACCTTAAGTTCAAACTTGATTTTCATTTCAGATCCAATCTTAGTTTGATTTCAAATTCAAAACTTTGACATTTTGCCCCATGTCAATTGGTGTAGCAAAAGAGTCAGGTTCAACTTTTAAGCTCCTTCATCAATTTTATGAACCAACGTGTTTAGTGTAAACTGAATACGATTGAGTTATAAAATTTTGAATAAAATCAATCAAACTCAAAATTCAAAGTCAACTTTAAATCACTAATTCAAGTCACTTTCTTAATTCCAGAAAATCAAACACTCAAATGGCTGGGAAACTCGTCTTCTCACTGAATAGAGATGTGCCTGTAGAAGAAATTCTCAATGGCAATTTAATTCAGTACGAAATGAAATTTCAAAACCTCGAGATTTCAATTAATGGAGAAATTATCTTAGATCTGTCTGCTTGTACTCAAGGGAATTTCCCCCTAGTAGAAGTTACTTTAGGGTCAGGAGTTGACTCCCCCATCTCTAAGATGGAGGTCGTTGTCGCCCTTGTATCCACTGTATCCTCTTCTCAGGAGGATAAAAACCAGAAGCCAATAACGATAGAAGAGCTACCATCTCAGTCTGAGATTGGGTCAAGTTCTAGCACCCCTGTTGTCGGTAGGAATAAAATAAAGAACTACCTTCGAAGAGCTAGAAAAAGGAATCTTAAGGCTAGAATGACCGTTGAGTCGGAAGCCTTAGAGAGGACCGACTTCGAGGACAATCGAAGTTTGTTGCTCCTTCTATGTACCCTCTCCTTGCACAAGGGAGAGAGGTTGTAGAGATGAGAGTGCGATCTTAAATATACATACTTGACTACTACACTAAAAGACTCAAGCAAACTAGAATTGAGCGATCACCAGTAATAGGCCATAGGCCCCCAACTGAGGGTTATAACCCGTCCACTCTACTAGAAGATGTTAAGGCACGTTACTACACGTGTCCCACTACATCATCTGCAGAGGAGGAGTAGAAATCACTCGGGGTGCCACTCTATTAACTACTTGCCTAGTAGTAATTTGAGAGGGGAGATAATCTAAGATTGTATCAGATAGTGATACCGTCGAAATTTAAATTTTAACGGGGTCCTATCATGATTAATCTTTTGATTACAATAATGCCGTGCTTTCTAGGGACGTTGCAGATCCTATAACAGTCTCTCCCCTCAAAGAGATTATAGGAATTCAATTCCATGTTGACAAGGGTCTTGCCATAAGGAAAACTTTCCAATTTCTTAAGTTTACTAGATCCAAATTTTCAAGATAGTTGATTCCTCTTTTTAATGAAAATTGACCTCTACCTTAAGTTTTAAGCAAGAGAGAGTTGTAGTTGACTCCATCAAATGTTTGAATGTCTCTCCCTCCCACCACTTTCGTGGGTTGATTTAACATTTGAATTAAAATCTACCTCAAATTTAAGTTGATTTAAAAAATAAAAATTTTATCAATCTTCTATCTTAATAGGAGATTCACGCATGTCTAAAATCTATTCAATGATTTTCAAAAGTCAAGATGATGCTTTTTTCAAAAATATTGGATGTGTTTTGAGGATTATTCATCCTTGTATAAGAGAATGACTTTTATTCTCTAATACTTGAGATATAATCTCAACATTCCAAAAGAGATCAATCAATTTAAGGTATTTGAAGAAAGTGGAGCCTCTTCTCGAACTCAATTGAAATCAAAAGATGCACGAATGCGCTAAAAATCAAAAGATGCGCGAATGCGCTAAAAATCAAAAGATGCGCGAATGCGCCAAGAATCAAGAAATGCACGAAGTGCACCAAAAGTCAAAAGATACGCAAACTGCATAACCAGAAAAAGAGAAGAAGAGTAAGATGACTTCCTTCCTTTAAATCCTTAATTCTCAAAAGACCTCGATCAACTTTAAATACTTGACTTTGAAAATCCTGATTTCAGATTTTTGTTCATGTATGAATTATCTATCAGATAGAAGAAAATTGTGCAAGAAAATTGAAAAGATCAAATTTCTACCCTCAATTTAAACCCTTTGAAATTAATTTTAATTCAAAATATATACAAGGGAGACCCCAATTTAGTTTCTACGAAACTTGGTCTGGGTCAACAAAACCTAAGTCCTTAAACCTTTTTAAGGTTAGTTGGAGTCAACACTACTTCTCACTGCACTTCTAAATTTGATCCCATATGTCGTTCCGACAGGATCCAAATGGTTAGAGGAAATTTCCAATAAAATGAATGAATCTTCTACTCCTTAAAAGAAATTTAAATCTTGTCCTTGAGAAACATGCATAAGTCCTTATATAGAGGCATCTTTTCCTTAAAGGCCTTTTCAACAAAATTACACTCTATACCGGGTCCAAGATCAAACCCCACTAGAGGAGTATTTTGTAATGCTGGGAATTGCCGTTCAAAATCAAACCACGACTGAGTAGAGTGCCCGACTCCAATTTGAGGAGCTCGAGGCCTTGTAGAGCTTTGTCTTTAAGGCTCAATAAAATTCAAAATCGTACGAAGTCTGACTAGTTGAAGCTCGTGATAAGATAGAGCAACTCAGAACCTTCCAAGTAGGAGACATGGTTTAGGTTCTTTGGATGCATACCTTAGCCTATTGAAAAATCAGTGGAGGAGTTTGAACCAATATAATACTGTCCTCTTGTCGTAGAGATGATCTTTGAGAAAATTTCAAACATTAACTGATTAACCCTGAAGTATGCCACCCGATGTTTTCAAACATCGGGGCGGCACTTCAGGAAGTACCATGCCAGATGAGTGTCAAACTTAAAATCAGTTCAAAATCCTTTAAATTTAGAATCAAATTTGAATTTCAAAATTCAAAAATCAAATCAAATCTCCAAATTCAAAATCAAACCTCAAGTTCAAAGATCCTTTAAAATCAAATCAAGTTTCAAATTCAAATTCGTTAAATCAAATTTCAAATTTAAACATACTTAAACTCAAAATCAAATCAACTCAAATTCAAAATTCATTCAAATCTCAAAATTCAAAGTTCAAACTCGATCCTCTGTGTAGAGCAAGTTTCCTCTACATACGATCATTTCAGACCTGATCCTCTGTGTAGAGCAAGTTTCCTTTACACACGATCATTCCAGACCCGATCATCTACGTAGAGAAAATTTCCTCCATATACGATCATTCCAGACTTGATCCTCTACGTAGAGAAAATTTCCTCTATATACGATCATCCAGACCTGATCCTCTATATGGAGCAAGTTTCCTCTATATACGATCATCCAGACCTGATCCTCTATATGGAGCAAGTTTCCTCCATATAATATCATTCTAGACTCGATCCTCTGTGTAGAGCAAGTTTCCTCTACCAGTGATCATTCCAGACCCGATCTTCCATGAGAAGCAATGGTTCCTTCTCATAAGATCTTTGAGTTTCTCTTCCTTAAGGATAGATGTGAGTCATCGTGCTTTCTATCCTTAGGATTAGATCTACTAGTGGTGGAGCACGCCCTCTATGGCACCATCCTAGTTTCAAATTCTAGATTTGATCTTTTGTGCAGAGCAAGTTTCCTCTCCACAAGATCATCCTTTAGTGATGGAGCACGCCCTCTGTGGCACCATCCTAAATTCAAATCTAGATTCGATCTTTTGTGTAAAGAAATGCTTCCTTCCCACAAGATCATCCAATTTTTTTTTCCTTAAGGACAGATGTGAGTCATCGTGCTTTCTCTCCTTAGGTTTAGATTTTCTAGTGCTGGATCACGCCCTCTGTGGCACCATCCTAGTTTTCAAATTCCAAACCAAATCTTCTGTGGGTAGCAATGCTTCCTTCCCACAGGGTCCTCTAATCATCTTCTCCTTAAGGTTAGGTTTCCTCCTTCCCTTAGGATTAGATCTACTAGTGGTAGAGTACGCCCCTCGTGGCACTACCCTAGTATCAATTCAAATTCGATCCTCTATAAATAGGAGTTCTTCCTTCCTATATTATCATTCGACCTGTCTTCTCCTTAATGTTAGGTTTCCCCCTTCCATTAGGATTAGACCTACTAGTGGTAGAGTATGCCCTTTTGGCACTACCCTAGTATCAAAACTTAAATCGATCCTCCATAGTTAGGATTTCTTCATTCCTATACGATCAATCCAGTCTTCTTCTCCTTAAGGTTAGGTTTCCTCCTTCCCGTAGGATTAGATCCACCCTTAGTGACACTACCCTAGTATCAAATTTAAATTCAACACTTTAGGGTTAGGACTTTCCTTCCCTTAGAATCAAATCCAAACTCAATCTTCTAAAGTTAGGATTCCCTTCCTTTAGAATCAAAACTCAAATCTGATCCTCTACAGTTAGGAACTCTTCCTGCCTATACGATCACCTAGACTTCCTTTTTCTTTAGGGATAGAACCTTTTCTTCCCTTAGGATTCGACTCACTAGTGGTAGAGTACACCCTCTATGGCACTACCTTCGTATCAATTCAAATATCGATTCGTAGGGATAGATTTTATCTACCCTTAGGATCAAAATTCCAGACTTGACCTTTAATTTTGGTCAACGCCAATATGTGCAATAAAACTTCATTCTATTACACATATTGGGGGTCCATTTGTTGACCTCATTTTGGTATGAGGTCACCTGGACCAGTCCTAACCCCAGATCAATTTAATCTCTAGACCAATCCAAACTCTAGGATCCTCCTAGAATCCCGACCTTAGGATTTATTCTAGACCCTAGGATCAATCTAGACCCCGGACCCTAGGATCTACCTTGACTCTAGGATTCTCCCAGATCAATCTAAACCCTAGGATTCCAGAGAGTAGGAGGATTGAAGCCTTGATGAGATAAAAGTGAGGAATAGTTAATGTAAATTTGATCTAAGCTTGTGATGTGCACCAAGTAACTCAATGTGAATTATGGACCTTACATAGATTTGGCCGTGGGTTTGAGTAATTTGGAATAGGATATGAAGAGATGTAGAGGTGTTAGGAGTTTGGGATGAAGTGTTGAAATTGACCTTTGGATCTTAAGGATCATTGGTCATCTTGTTTGACTTGGTACAGGTGGGTTAGGGTTGTGGATGGGTTACATATTTTGGAATATATTTTGGTGACCACGCATGGACGATGTTGAGAGCCAGAGTCACTGGGAGTAATTATTATAGTG
Source organism: Dendrobium catenatum (assembly GCF_001605985.2). NCBI lineage: Eukaryota > Viridiplantae > Streptophyta > Magnoliopsida > Asparagales > Orchidaceae > Dendrobium > Dendrobium catenatum. The sequence goes on from NW_021394285.1 coordinate 42,664, forward strand.
TCAAAATGCTCGTTTGACCTTAAAGGCCTAAGTTGGTCAACTAGGTTGCTTGGTCAACTGGTGACCATGGAGTCCTGGTTTTAGGGTCCGTAGTTCTGCGTTTTATGGAAATTTTGAAACATACTCGCGTCGTGGTTTTCAAGGCGATTTTGGATAGGTACGTGGTTTTGATATAATCGTATAGTTTTAACCTCTAAAGGGTTTTTTGGTCAAGAGCTCGATCATGGTTTAGCATCAGGCTTGATCAAGTCGAGTTTGAAGTCATGAATTCAGAAGGGTATTAGGGATTGCATTGAAGATATTCTGGGGTTTGTTTTGAAAAGGGTATGTTGGCAGTTTTAAAAAAAAAGCTTCAATAAGTTGCTCTAGGGCATTTGGTTAATTTTATCCCTTGGTCACGATCGCTGGGTAAAGGTTTGGGGATTCTACACAATGTGGAGGTTTAAATTATGGTGTCATAAAAAGGGTGTCTGGAGGATGATTAGAGGCTTTGGAGAAAGCTAGATCAGATTTTAATGGCATGATGATATGATGGACATAGGGTTGTAATATGTTGAGGTTTTCAACTTTGGATTTTTACTTTTAGAGTTAGTGGGGTTAGAGCTCAGTAAGATGAGTAAAGTTCTGGAGGGTAGCCTCTAAGACTGTCCACAGTTATGAAATGACAGAACCCCTGAATAGAGGTCGATTTGATAGGGTTTTGAAGTGTTTGAAAATCTTGAAAAGTCTTTGAGGACTTGCCTGTTAGACTTTAGGAAATTGGTTTGAATTTTTTTGATATTTGATCTGGATTATCTGAGTTTTTGGATTAATTAAGTTTGAGTTATCTAAATCATTATATGATATTGGAGGATCCTATTGATTTGTAAAGGTGAAGTTTTAATCAGAAACAAGATCGAAGATTTTTGAAATTGGATGATTAGAATTTGAACTGTGATAAGAGTCTGGATTTTGATCAAGTGTTGATTTTGAATTGAGATCTGTTAGTAAGGCAGGCATGATTGAAATTTGAGATTGATAGACCTAAAGTTCGTTAGGAAGCCTAGAGTTAAAATTCCGATTAGAGTTAGATTAGTCGGTCTGAATCCGATCTAAGTTTAGAAGAAGTTAGGATCTAGGATGATCCTAAGGCCTAAGTCTAGAAGATGTATA
>NW_021394286.1:0-288 GCF_001605985.2 Dendrobium catenatum
TTAGGAACAACTTTTGCAAAGGCTTTTCCAAAAACTCTAACTTTAGAGAAAACCCTAATTTTCAAAATTCATACTTTCACAAAAATACTCCACATTAGGGTTTAGAAACATCACACTATCCTTCCATAAACTTTTCTCAAAGGAACCCTAAAGAAAAACTCAAGTTTCCCTAAAACCCTAATTTCATTCTTTAGAGAAAACTCATGAAAATGGAAGGGAAACACTTGCAAAACACTTACCTTAGCCTTCTCTTAATCTTCCCTACAATTTTCCCCAAGATTTGTCGCC
>NW_021394287.1:0-398 GCF_001605985.2 Dendrobium catenatum
AATATACATAAGAGAACATACAACTATGTGTGGGTAACTTTAAAAAACTATATTATTCAATAAAAGGCTTTAAACAAGTAAAAAAAAAAGCATTTTCCGGCATATCGGCACTTCCAAATGTAACGGCTCCATTGGGCACTTCGGTAATTATGAAAGTAAGAAACGAAGCAGGATCCAATAATGTTATAGTGTCCATTCAGCCAAGAAAAAACAACTCTCTGTATCTCTCTCAGTCGAGGAAAGCCAAGTAATCAATGCAGAAGAAGGAAAGAAGAGATGGATCTATTCAGATGGGTTCGACGTTCTCTCTCTCCACTCGAATCCCGCAGGAAACGATGGCGGCGGCCCTGGCAGCCGCATTGTGGAAAGGATCAGATCGCGTTTGAGGAAATTGAAGA
>NW_021394288.1:0-238 GCF_001605985.2 Dendrobium catenatum
AGTCTCGAGTCAAGCCGTCGTCCGCCTCTCCCGCCGTTCCGCGTCGCCTCTCCCGCCGTCGACACTCCTCCAACCCAGACCGCTCTGGTAATCCTCCAACCCAGGTATTCTTCTCGAATCCTGTCGCTACAGGCATTCTAAAGAACTAGGCGGCTTCTGCACTCCTCCAGCCCAGGCCACTGCTGTTTTCGCCTCTCCGGCGTTATTTTTGGCTGTGTTGGATCGTAAATAAAGAAAG
>NW_021394289.1:0-223 GCF_001605985.2 Dendrobium catenatum
TCGACTGTAAGTTTACTGAAATCGGAGTTCATATGGTATCCGAATTAATTTTTGAAGTTACCAACTTAATTTTGAATTGAGATTAAAAAAAAAAATTCAATTTTTTTAGGGGGGGCACGTGCCCCCCCTTGCCCCCGAATTTTTATTGCGTCCTCCCACCTAACGTAGAGATGCGTCCTCCCAACGCCAAAAAACTCGGTTTTTGCTCGGTATTGTTAGATAT
>NW_021394290.1:0-313 GCF_001605985.2 Dendrobium catenatum
TTCGTTAACCCATCAGTAGGGACTATAGGAAGCACGAAGGCAAAATTGACTCGATAAGTTCAAGTGATCGTAGTCCGCCGAATTCTCTCAAATGATTGGAGAATCAAAGTTCCAGTGGAAGGATGAGTCTCGAATAACCACCGAATGTTCGTAGGCTCCAAAATCTTCAACTGTAAAGGAGAACTCCAAATCTACCAACTTCAGTAAAATCAGCATCGGGGAGCACAATTCTCATAGCTCAAGTCTGAAGTCTGAATGGGTGAAAGAGGTCAGATCCAACAAGCCAAAATATGGCCGGATTGCTAGAAGCTCC
>NW_021394291.1:0-291 GCF_001605985.2 Dendrobium catenatum
ATCTCTTTCCCCCTCTCTTATCATCATTTGATAATAAGCAATTGAAATCCCCTCCAATAATTGAAGGAATGTCTTCTATTGTTTCCTTTTCAATCATCTCCCAAAGATTTCTCCTTATCTGATAGTCTTTGTTTGCATATACAGTTCCCACCATCCAATTGCCAAATATAGGAGATTTGAGCATGCCAATAACAGCTTAAGATGAGTGATCCAATACTTCAAAAGATCTTGTTCCATAAAGTAATGATTCCACTTGAATTGCCTTCAGAAGGATGGTGAAAGAAGTCCCAA
>NW_021394292.1:0-602 GCF_001605985.2 Dendrobium catenatum
GGATTTCTCCCCATTGATGGAATTCATCCTTCCATCCTTCTTTTTCTTGTTATAATCTGGTTCATCTGGCCCTAAAGATCTCAACTCCTTGGCTAACTTCACTTTTGCAGCTCCACTTTGAGACCCCACACCCGTATGACTGAGTTCTTTATCAGCAACAGCCATATCCTTCTCCTTAGATTTATCAATTTCTTCAATCTTACCACTGTCTTTTTCTTCACTAAAATCAATTAACGCAGGAAATCTATTGATTAACTGAACTTCTAGAGGTTTAACACCCATAGATCTCTCAAAATCTGGGCAAATATCTGGGGCCCGAACAGACTTTTCAACAATAACCTCTGCCTCTTTCTTCAACTAATTTTTCTTCTGGACAGCAACATTTTGGCTGTTACTTCTCCTGTTCTCATCAATAGCCTTATCACTAATTATTTTCCTTATTAGCATTACTATTGAACACCCGTCTATTTTTAAAATGATCATGAATCCAAGGGCCAAATTCTGAACTGATCATTGATTTCTTACTGTCAGTCACAGTCTTACGATCTTCCTCATTAACTGCATCTGTCTTCCTTAACTTCTGGTCTTGAATCCCAAGTGAT
>NW_021394293.1:0-235 GCF_001605985.2 Dendrobium catenatum
TGCTTGGAAACTTTGAACTTATGAAACATCTCTTGATCTAAGAGACAATGTTCAGAAATAGATCTACCAGGTATGAAAGCCATCTGCTCTTCTGAGACCAATCTAGAGATAATCTTCTTTAATCTATTTACAAGCATAGAAGAAATAATTTTGTAGTTCATTTGACAAAGGCTAATGGGATGGAAATTTGCTGGAACTAAAGGATTTTTAATTTTAGCAATCAAGATAATAAGAG
>NW_021394294.1:0-303 GCF_001605985.2 Dendrobium catenatum
CTTTATCCCGGAACGATCAGGACTTCGTCTGGACAAAATTTTTACAGAGAAGAATTCATCCTAGGACGATTTGGATTTCGTCTGGATGAAATTTTTACAGAGAAGAATTCATCCTGGGATGATTTGAATTTTGTCTGAACGAAAATTTTATAGATAAGAATTCATCCTGAGATGATTTGGATTTTTTCTGGACAAAATTTTTATAGAGAAGAATTCGTCCTGGGATGATTTGGACTTAGAAAAATTTTCTCAATTCCTGATCGTTTCATTGCTCTTATGAGGAAATAACTGACCTTATCGTCC
>NW_021394295.1:0-205 GCF_001605985.2 Dendrobium catenatum
CAAAATCAAAATCATGTGATAAATACAATGGCAAGATATCAAAAAACTTGAAAGATATATAAGAACTTTGGCTATTATGCATAAGATAAATTAATGTAGCAAAATAAGAAAAGGATCTTAATTAAAAAACCATTGGTTAAAATGAGTTTAGACTTTTGTTTAGAGAAAAAAATCATACCACTAAACAAGGTCAGAAGGAGGGAAA
>NW_021394296.1:0-205 GCF_001605985.2 Dendrobium catenatum
ATGTATGTATACACACACACAATTTTTGACATATTTAGATATGATGTTAAATAAATAGTTTGGGTTTGGTCCTGACCTATATAATGTTATACATGTAATGATTATTGGGAGTTTTCTAGTAAAATGATGATATATGAATGTTCAAATTGATTAGATTTGCTCTTGAATATTGTGATAATCTATGTTACAAGTTAAGCTCCCTAAG
>NW_021394297.1:0-4155 GCF_001605985.2 Dendrobium catenatum
TATATATATATATATATATATTCATATTAGTGGAAGATCAGTAATAATAATTTCTAGACACTCAACCATCAGAAGCAGCTAATTGTAAGAAGAAGTCAATTACATGATGCCAATGAGAGAAGAAAAAAAGGTTTTTTTTTTTTAGTAAAATTTGGGGCATAGCCCATTTCCATTATAGAAAAATAGAATTTACAGCCCAAAAATAAAAAAGAGCATCAATGAGCTGCAACAAAAAGATAGCAAAGCTCAAAAAGAAGACTAAAGAACAAAGAGACAATTCAGAAATCCAAAATATTAGAGACATTGAGACTCAAAATTTACAAAAATACAGCCAAAATTATATTCCAATCAATAGAGTTGAACTCTCGAGGTTGCCATTGCGACCATCCAAGGGGAGCATATACTGGGAGGTAGGGATGTATTTATCAATGTCCAGAAGGCCAGCAAAATGATCTCAATCTAAATACAATGAACCCCAAGCAGTAGAAAACGAAGGAGCTGAACGAAAATTTAGTTACTGAAGCAACAAATTCTGACCAGAAATAAAAATGAATAAGCTCGATGCTCAGAAAGAGGGCCACCAGGTGAAATTTAAAGTAATAGGTGCCTGATTTCATCGAATTTCTTCCGTGAGCTAGTTTTAAGAGACATCGTTTTCTCGATTTTGCAATATATGGTGGAGGAGAAAGTAAGTTAGAACCAAATTTCTTTTCATTTGGTTCTCTCCATAGATGATAAACTAAACAATGAGAAAGTAGTAAGTAAAGGTTTTTGCAAACACATCTCTTAACCCAGGCATCTAAGAGATGTGGTGGAGCAGCTGCTAAAGATTAGGCCTCATGAGAAAAAAATTTACCCAGGTAAAAATAGTAGTAGAGAGTATGTTAAATATAAAGTCGCATTCAAAAAGTAAATGTGACATCATTTCTACGGCATCGAAACAGAAAAAGCAAGTGGTATTAACAAGGAATTGCATTTAATAATGACGTCAATTGTCTTTAAACCCCAAAGTAATGAGAGCCAAGAAAAGGAAGAGTACCTAAGTGCATGGTTTTGTGCCAGGTTAATTTAAACTAGGGGACATGATGATGATACTTATAGAAGTCCGATAAAAACACTTTATATATTGAAGGTCCATCTGATCCCGCCAAGTGATGCAAGAAGTTTCAGACTGAATTTGAATAGCAGCAATAGTTTGTTGGATGTGAGAGGGGAGTGCTTGGGGAAGATCCCAGCTTAAGTTGCTTATGATAAAACCATTCGTAGAGCAAGAAGGAAATATATACAAAAGAACAGAAGTATCTATTAGTTCCCAAAGAGCTTTACCATTGCAACAAGGATCCCAGTAAAGGGAAATATTACTTGCTGGGGAAATAATAAATGAGAAATTCAACTTTCCTTGGCCACTTCATAATTTTTTTTTTCCAGAATGGGTAGGCTTTAGAGGTGAAGGGTTTCAAAGGCAAGAGGTATTTAACTTTACACCAGCTGGCCAATAGATTCTCAGACTTAAATAATCGCCAGATTAAGGAGCAGCAAAATACATACTGAAGAGCATAAATGCTAGGAACGCCGTCCCCCAAGACATTTCGGCAAGAGATAAGATGAATTTTCTTGGTTTGTAAGTCACCATGGTAAACAAACTTGGAGTGAAGTTTGTCTATAAATTTTAAACAACACTTAGGTATGATATAGCCCCTTATCCAATAAGCAATGGTGTTAAAAATAGAGAACTTCACAAATTGAATTCTGTACGCAAAGGATAATAGTTTGGCCTTCCAACCATCAAGAAGAGTAGTAATTATATGTAATAGAGGTTGAAATTCAGTAATTTGAATCCTTTTGCGTGATATAGGGAGGCCAACATACTTGAAAATATTGCCACACATGTTCAAGTTAAGAAGGCTATATATTTCCTGAGGGTTGGGGATGAACGGTGATATTATGATGGAGCTTTTGGAGCTATTAACTTGAATACCAGTAACAGGAACAAAGTACTTAAAATACTATTGATTAGACACATTGTGAGAAATTGCTTCACCAAATATAAGAAGGTCATCAGTATAGAGGAGGTGATTGATCTAGAGCCCCTCAACATTAATGTCAATGAAAGTGTGATTATTGGTAACTTGCTCTAAAAGACTAGATAAAGAATAATTTATAATGTAAAATAAGGGGATAGAGGGCACCCTTATCTCAAGCCATTAATGAAATTAAAAAAGCCTTCCAATGCACCATTGATTGCATCGGTAGCATTATAAATTCTCTACAGACAGTATCACATGCTGTAAATATATCCAATTTAGCACAAAAAGCTTATATTTTAAAGACGGAACGAATTCCCATAAAAGATCATAAGCCAATATAATATTACCAGTAGAGATTCTAGCATGTATAAACCCAATTTGAGTTGGATGTATTATGTAGGGCATGAAAGGTTTAAGGACTTTGGCAAGAATTTTTGTAATCACTTATAAAAAGTGTTGCAAAGAGAGACGAGCTTGTAATCCAAAATGTTGCTAGCATGAGATGATTTAGGGATAAGAGCAAGATATCGCTTTGGCATGCCTTGGTAATAAGGACGTATAAAAAATGCTTAATGACTTTGCAAAGGTGATAACTACTGATGCCCCATGAGATTTTGTAGAATTCAAAGGTAAACCCATTAGGTCCATGAACAGAGAAGGAGATAAAAAAATGATATAATTTATTTCCTCTTTAGTAACAGGGGCTATAAGTGATGCAATATAATGGGATGGGAGACTCTTGAACCCAAGGATATAAGAAATAGACTATGGCTGGGTTGGGTTATTGAAGAGGGCTAGAAAATGGTGGATAATTTCATTCACAACTTCGGTGGAGGAAAATGTGCCATTTTGGGATGTAATTCCTTTGAACCTGTTGACATTTTACTTGACCTTCAGATTAACATACAAGAATTTAAGATCATCCTCATCATTTAAAGCTTTTATTCTGTACGGACACCAGACGGGAGAACCGTCCAGTTAAGCACTGGGTACCCAACGGTACCAAGTGTGGGTACCGAGCTGGGTGCCCACCAATGAGGTTACGTGGCGCATTTTTATTGGTCTCTGGACGCCCTCCGCACTTCGCACAGAATAATAAATCCATCATTAGAGAGCAATTTAGCTTTAGCTCTTTTTTGCATCCAAGAGGTCCAAGAGGTAAGACACTGATCAAGCTAATGGTGAGTAACCTTCAAGGAGGAGTTCAAGAACTCATCAAACGAGTCACTATCCAATTAATGAAGGATCCATGATTGGTGGTTCTAAAGGTTAGAAATGGAGGATGCCAAAAGATGGGACTTGGAGCAATTTTGAGTTATAAGGAGGCTTCTAAGGTAGTGGAGTTTAAGGTAAAATGAAGAGATTAGGTCAGATGCATTTCTTTGAGAGAGGAAATTTGAGGGAATCCCAAAACTTAGGCACCTGATCCAATTATTTTTAATCATAAATCAGTGCTTTGTCAAAGGGTCAGGGTTAGCTTGGAAGATGAGGGGAGAGTGATTTAAACTTATAAGTGAGTCAATATTATAAAAAGAACCAGGAAATGTCTAAAGCCAAGAGACATTAACTAAAGCTTTGTCCAATTTTATGTGTATAGGATTTTTAGCTTGCAGATTATACCAAGTATAAAATAACCCATCCGAGGCAAGGTGAGAGAGACTAGAATCAAAATCATACTATTAAGAGCCCAAAGCTTACTATTAATGTTAGCCCCATATTTTTTTAGGAGAACTTGCAATTGTTAAAGTCTCCAATAATGATCTAAGGCTAGGAAATGCTATAAGCAAGACCCTAATATCCCATAACAACAGTTTATCCTTGGGAGAGTTAGAAGCATACACCATAGAGATTTGAAATGAGGGGTGAGAGGTAGAAGAAGTGGTGCTGTGAATCATTTGACTAGAGGAGAAAGAGAGAAGAAAAAAATTGAAGTATAATTCAACTTAATCCAAATTCTACAAGGGTTTGAGGCATCAAAGTTATTGAAACTTTCTTCAATCTCAAATGCTCAATGAGTAGCAGAGAACCAAGAGTTATTAAGAGAAGAACAACTAATTTTTTGCTTCCAGAATGCATTACATATCAAGACTGATGGTCTATGATGCACCGACACTTCTCCTCAAAGAGG
>NW_021394298.1:0-1421 GCF_001605985.2 Dendrobium catenatum
AATGGACTCTAGATTTTGATGTATGGGAGGAATCTGCTATTGCCCCTATCTAGATTCCATTCCCAAACTTGCATCTTTATTTCTTTAACTCTGATATCTTATTATGTTTGGCTACAATCTTTAGTAGGCCCTTACAGACTAACCAAGCTACGACATCTATCTTTAGTCTTTCTATGGCGCCTCACATTTTATTTTAGTTGGATATCTCTAAGAAACAACATATTGAATTTGGATTGGTTTGAAATTGAATGGGTATTTCTAAAAAGTTGAATGTGAAAACTTACCCATTTTTTGCTCTCATTGTAAGATGCATGGACAAGGGTTAAATGAATGTTTTATGTTGCATCCCCAACTCCAAAAGCAGAAGGTTACAACCAAACTATCACATGGAAATGTTTCTCCTTCGGTTGACCTTAATATTATGAAGCCTAATCCAGTTTTTGTTGAGGGTGATGGTTCTCATATGCATTTTATTCTTGAGGAATATATTCCTAACATGGTTGAGGGTAATGGTACTAATGTGAAGGATGCTACAGAGGACCCAATTATATGTGTCTTAATGAATAATGAACCATATTCCATCCATAATGATGATCCAAGTGCCGACCAGGGAGTAACTCCTCACTCTATACCTTCTTTTAATAATGATTATCAAAATGTGGATGAGCAAATGTTGGCTATTATTACTAATCAAAATATTGCTTCATCCTCATCCATTAATCATTGTGTCATTAATAAAAATTTGCCTGATATGGATTTTTTGATGTTAAATAATAATTTCCCTAATATGGTGCCTATTCAAAATATTATTCTTGCTCAGGGAGAAGGCCAAATCTGTATGGTAGAAGGTAATGTTGGTAGTTCTTAAGAAGCAAAACTAATGTGGAGGACGTTAGTATCTTTGAGGATGGTGAATTGCAACAGGAGATTAGAAAGGAATGACCGATGATAATAAGCTTCCATTAAACTCTCATTATCATCATGATGATTTTACTAATACGGAGGATATGGATATAATGGCTAAATGTTTTGCTAAAGATGATAATGACATTAATTATATCAAGTTTCATATTAGGAGGGGTAGGAAGAATAAGAACATTATTTTACAATCTCCTAGAATCACCCATTCACATACTTCTCATTAATTATGTTTTTATGTTTAATTAAATTATTTGGAATTTTAAGTGCATTATGTGTCCTTCTTCTAGGTTAAGAGTTAAGAATTTTTGTCGTATTTATAATGTTTCTATTCTTTTTTTGCGTGAACATTTTATTTCTTCTACTAAGTTGGATAGTACATCTCAGTTTTTAGGTTTTAAGTTTGCTATTTTGAATGTTGGTAATAAGATTTGGGCTTTATGGAAGGATCCTGTTAAGATTTATGCTATTGGTGATTTCACTTAAGTGATGCATTGTAATGT
>NW_021394299.1:0-234 GCF_001605985.2 Dendrobium catenatum
AGACCAAAATCGATCGTCCTGGACGGTTCCCAGAACAAGTTTCAGGATGATATTTTGAACAGTACAGATCGGCCTGGACGATCTCAATATCATCCTGGATGATCCTGGGAGGAAAATCCAAGCTAGAGAGGAACAGTAAGGGAATGAGGTCTCACACTTTCACTGATAATTATGTGAAAATTGCTAGTTTAGTTTGCTAAGATAGTTGCTATTTGCATGCTTTACATTTTTGCA
>NW_021394300.1:0-258 GCF_001605985.2 Dendrobium catenatum
TAAGAGTACTACAGCATTTCCCTCTATCTTGGGAAAATGTTTAAGGGAGCATTGCAGCATCGAGGGTGACTGCCGCATTGTTAAACAATCTGTTTGTGAGCATCTAGTGAAATCTAAAAGATTTTAGTCAAGTGTAGTAGCGTTCCGAGTTTGTGCATTATGGTGTTGAACACTACAATATGTTTTTTAATAATAAAAAATTAAATCCATTTACCATTCAACCCCAATCCCTCAGCTTCACAGAGAGCAAAAGTAGAA
>NW_021394301.1:0-1541 GCF_001605985.2 Dendrobium catenatum
GGAAAGGAAAGCAAAACTTAGTAAGGAGCTGAAATCCATGGGAGCAGGTAATATCATTCCCCATAATAGAAAAGGGGAGAGTGGAAAGGTTAAAAAGGTTGGGGACCATTCCCCCATCTTTAAACAATGAGTGCTCTACGTTTTTGGAATTGTAGGGGAGCCAAGAAAGTGGAGGCTGCTCTATATCTTATGGAAGTGATCAAGGATCACAGGATTCTCTTTGTTGGTTTGTTGGAAACAAAGATTAATAATGTTCACAGTAATCAAATTATGAAGCTTATGGGAGAAAAATGGAATTTTTTTATTGTTCCGACATTTAGTCTTTCGAGAGGATTGTTGATATTATGGAGGAGTGATTTAGCTGATTTTACTGTTTTAGAGCATTCTTCACAAATGGTGGTAGGGAACTTGAAGATGATTGATAAATGTTGCTGGAAGATTGCGTCGGTTTATGGTAGCACTGATGCTCAGGAAAGGAGATTTCTTTGGGAAGGTCTTGGAAGGCTTTGTTCAGATGATGCTCCTATGATTATTGGAGGGGATTTCAATTGTATACTGTCGCAGGAGGAGAAAAAAAGGTGGGAAGAAATTCAAAATGAATCAAGGTTCCAAAGATTTTCAAAGTTTCATGATAAACAATGATCTTCATTTGGTTAATTCGATGGGGCCTAAATATACTTGGTGTAACAATAAATCTGGTAGCAATCGTATTTGGGAGAAATTGGACAGGTGCCTTATCAACTCTTCAGCTATGAATAATATTCATTTAGCTCTAATTAAACACCTTCCTCGTATTGCTTCTGATCATTTTCCTATGGTGATGGACTTATTCAAACCAGTGGAATTTGTGAAAAAGGATATTCGGTATGAAGAAGTTTGGGCTTCCTACTATGGTGCAACGGCATTGGTTAGAAGTATTTGGGAGAAAAAGTTTTCAGTTAACCCGGCTGGCATTCTCAGTAAGAAATGTAAAAAGACTTTAAGGGCTCTTTTCTTTTGGAGTAGAGAGAAACATAAAAATTTGTCTCAGCTGAAAGAGAATCTTAAAGAAGAAATTTTGGAAATTCAGATAGAGGAGGCGGAAGTTGGAATTTCTCCAGAAAAGCTACATGTTTTAAGAAGTAAAATCAATGAGTTGAATGCCACTTTAGCCAGGCTCAACACATGGTGGAAGCAGAGAGCAAAGGTAAGGTGGATGGAGGAGGGAGATTGCAACTCAACTTTCTTTCATAGTTTTGCAAATGCTCGAAGGAACTATAACTGGATTCATCATATCTAGACGTCTAATGGGGTGATAACGGAGGATGAGGTAGTAATACAGAAAACTTTTCCATATTATTTCAAGCTAAAATGGCAACAAAGAGATTGTTCTCTAGTGGGTTGGCCAGATCCAACAACTGTCATTGGTGAGGCAGATCAAGTGATGCTCGAAGCAGATTTTACCAGAGAGGAACTTTAGCTGGTGGTGGAAAAATTGGAGAGGAATATATCTCTAGGTTTTGATGGGTTACATTCTCTTTCTTAAAAGACTTTTGGAGTGT
>NW_021394302.1:0-247 GCF_001605985.2 Dendrobium catenatum
CAACACCAGAACGCCTTCTCTCGTCGCCGCCGATCGACTCGTCACCACCACCCTCGCTTGAGCGGGAGGGGAGACCTTCGGTCGCCCCCCACCATCCCCAGAACTTCTCCCACTGCAAATCATCTAGAGAGAGAAAAAACGGGCAGAAATGATGCTTAGATGAATGGAGAGAGGGAGATAGAGAGAGGGAGGGAGATTGAGAGAGGGGGAGGGAGGGAGAGTGCAGGGAGGGCGGGAGATAGAGAGG
>NW_021394303.1:0-248 GCF_001605985.2 Dendrobium catenatum
ACTTTTCTTCATGCTACGTGTCGCTAAAATATTGGTGTCCGAACGTAGAGGAGCGTACGTTCACCGGACCAAATAAAAGTTCGTGTAAGATGGATTTTTCAGTCTGAGGCAGTCCGATCACCGCTCATCCAACTTTTAACCTCTTTGAGAAGTTGTCTGTAGAAGGGTTTATTGTACTAATAAGACAATTTTTATGGTTTAAAGAAGGCAAAATTATAAAAATGAACAAGTTTAGTACCTAAATATGC
>NW_021394304.1:0-342 GCF_001605985.2 Dendrobium catenatum
AGTAAATATGACATTCAGAGTATAAAAAGTAAGCATACAAACATTAGTACCATCTAGACATGGCAATCAAAGTAAACTAAATCAAATCATCAACCTAGCCTAGGCTAGAGTTAGTTATCCTAACAAACCATCTAAGTAAATATAGAAGCCTATGTGTCTTTGTAGGAACTAGGTTTTATTAGTTTAAAATTTTTTACAATTGATTTAATTTGTTTAAGGTCTTTAAGGGATGGTTTAATTTTAGGTATTTAGTAATTTTGATATTTTAAATCATATTTTAATGAATATTTTAATCATTATAATAATTAATTTTAAATTTTATAGAACATAACATTCAACAAC
>NW_021394305.1:0-224 GCF_001605985.2 Dendrobium catenatum
TTTGGTTATGGAATATTATTTATTAAATCACAAGATAACTGATGTACTGCAAAAGGGTAAAAATTTAACTAAATTAGTCATGCTCAATGTTGTTTTGACTATAATATTATTCAAATAAGAGTCCACATAGTCTTGACATTAATTTTTAAAAATTTTAGCCATGTTTTTTAAATACAAATTTGAGATTACATTCTTGTAAATATTTCATGATGTTTTTAAAATTG
>NW_021394306.1:0-806 GCF_001605985.2 Dendrobium catenatum
CACTAAGCCACCAAGAGAGTTTATCCGTATTTGTAGAAAATCTAGTGAGTCTCGCACGTGATAAAGGGATCCCCAAATAATCTCAAGGAAGAGATTTAAGATTGAAGCCCAAAATATTACTAAATTGATCCTGCAAGTTAGAATTGATAGATTTTGAAAAGCTAATAACATATTTATTGAGATTAGCAGAAAGGCCAGTAGAGTTTTTAAAAGAGGTCAAGATGGTGTCCAAATGAAGCATAATGGAGATATTGGCATGCCCAACACCAACAAATCACCAGCATATATAAGATGGGATACTTCAGCCTTATTTCCTGAATTGCAGGAGAAAGAAGTGTTGGAGCAGTAAGACTCCATTAATCTAGAAAAGGCATCCATGACAAAAACAAACAGAAATGGGGATGGTGCCCAACCCTGTCTCAAACCTTTTTTTGGACTTGAAGAACCCATTCAGCTCACCATTAATAATTACATATACAATAAATTTCTTAGAAAAAAAAGTCTGCAAAAGGATCAGTAACTAAAAAGATGCATCCTTAACAAAGTTCTAACAAAAACATTTGTGCCAGAAAAAACTTTCTGACTTTTTTAATCTGGCTACCTGGAGGTGTACTAGAAGTAACTAATCCGCTGAAAGATGATCAAGTTTAAATAAATTGAAATGGAAATTATAAGATTTGGTATTGACTACCACTTATTCTTCTTTTTCCTCCCATCTATCTTAAAAGATGAAGATCTTTTGCTGGTTTTCTTCTGCAGCTTTTGCTTCGTTGCTCTTTTCATTGGTTTTATCTTTACTGGAAGCT
>NW_021394307.1:0-267 GCF_001605985.2 Dendrobium catenatum
TAACACTCCGCAGTGTTACGATTACCGAAATTCAACATGATCATTTTTTTTTCAAGGTTTTCTAAAACACTATTTTTGAAAAATAAGCTCTGATACCAATTGAAATTACTAAACGACAAGAGGGGTGGTGAATTGTAAAAATCTTTTTCTTAATAAAAGTAACCCTAAACAAGAGTTTTAATTTTTTTGTTCTTTTTGAAATTTTATAACAAAATCTTAAGCAAGTTTTTTTCCACAAAATTTCACCATGCCATAATTATGAAAATT
>NW_021394308.1:0-279 GCF_001605985.2 Dendrobium catenatum
CGTTTTGTATAGCTTTCTTACTATTTTATTTTTTAGATCGCACCCATAATTTTTTTTGCCACTATTTAAAAAAATTTGTACTATGAAGATATTTTCTACAATAGCTTTCAAAATAATTTAATTTTTTTAAAACAGCTTTACAACCGTCTTTATAAAAAATTACTGCAGTATGAAATAAGCCTGTAATTTTGATTGATTTTCTCATATATAATTATTTTTTATAATTAATAAAATTAGACTTTGCTCCTAAAAATTTTAAAAGAAAAACGCTTGTTTTCA
>NW_021394309.1:0-276 GCF_001605985.2 Dendrobium catenatum
ACCAATCAAAACTTCCAGAATCCAAAACCAAACTCATTAGATAGAAATCCGAACAGAAATCGGAAACAGAATTGAATCACGAATCAGAACATAATCGGAAATCAGAACTTATACGGACAGATATCAAATCAGAATCAGAGTCGTACAGATCAGATCACCTCAGAATACAAATCAGAACAGAATAACTCAACAGAGTCAGAATCGTACAGAAATCAACAGAACAGATATCAACAGAACATATATCAACAGAACAGATTCGAAAATCAGATCAGAAAT
>NW_021394310.1:0-3749 GCF_001605985.2 Dendrobium catenatum
CCAGAACTTAGATCAAAAAGTCCTCACAAAATGAGGGAGAAATCTCTGGGTAGTGTCTTATCTAAAACCCAATCTGCCTTCTAAAAATTCCCCCGGAACCTAATCTCGTTAAAACTCTCTGTCGTCATCATCACATAAACATTTTAAAAGAAAAATAGACAGATGACGTGGAGAGGATGGGATCACACATTCTAAAAAAAATGGAATTTTTCGGAGCCCACAGTTTACTTGGAACATTCCCCTCATCAGTGATGGCAAGCACATTCATTGCCTTAACAGGAGCAGGGGTGTCAATATTTGACATGACCCGAAAACCCGACTCGAACCCGACCCAAAAATTTTGGGTTCGGGTCAACCTGAACCTGAAACAGGTCGGGTTTGGGTTCAACATTTCGACCCGTTTCAAAAATCGGGTCGGGTTCGGGTTAACCCTTTGACCGAAATTGATCCAAAATTGACCCAATTTTGACCCGAAAACTCAATTTTGATCCGAAAAAGAGGAGATAGACCCGTTTTTTACCATAAAAAGAGGAGGTAGACCCGTTTTTGACCCGAAAACTAGCATTTTTTTATTGAAAACGGGTCATTCGGGTCGTGTCGGGTTGACCTGGACCCGAAGCGGGTCGGGTTCGGGTCAGGAAAACTGACCCGTTTTCAAAAACGGGTCGGGTTCGGGTTGACCCGAATAGTGTCGGGTCAGTTTCGGGTTCGACCCGAACCTGACCCGTGACCCGAAATTGACACCCCTAAACAGGAGCAATATGCATGCATAACTCCAGTGAGGCGTCTATCTTGCTATGGTCATCGTCATACATGGGATTATCAACATCAAGAACTTCAAATAACATGTCATCATCGTATACATCATATACAGGCTCATCGTAAAGAGGCAAAGACGACGATTTCAAAAATGGATCTTCAAATTCTTTGAAGCTGAACTCGATTGAGGGTGGGGTGGAAGAAATCTGATTATCTGCAAGACTGCAATGTCCTCGTTGTCGTCGTCGGTTCAAAAGGATCTAGTTGGAACGAAGGATTTTGAATCCGTCATGAAAGCATAATTGTCCCATGATTGGAAACCATCAAATTCTTGGCCGAGGGTGCTCCAGTCTGTCCTTCGTTCAAGCCTTGACAACCGTCGTTTGAGTCGAATAATTTTTTGTTGAAGATCTTCAATTTCAGCTTCTTGAAGTGGTCCCTGCAACGTCGATCGAGAAGGAAACGTGCTCTTTTTTTCTTTGGGTGGACAATATGAGCAGAGAAATTCTGCTGATTCCTTATCATTTTTCCAATACAAAGGCCACCTGCTTTTAGAAGCTTTTGTATTCTGACAAGATCAATGTTTGTAAGCCAATTAGAAGCTTTTGTATTCTTCCTTCTATGAAATTCTCTTATTTGATATGCTTTTACGTGATACCAATTGACACCGTCCCAGTCTTGCGATCAGAAGTCTCCACTGGCTAAGACCGTTGGTTGATCCAAGAACAAGGTAGGGAGACCACCACTTGAAAAGAATCAAGGTATAAAACGTGAGAGAACACCGTCCAAGGCTTGCGATTAGAAGTCCCCACGGGCGGAGACGGTTGGCTACTGGGAACAAGAATCCTGACTACGTCCGTGGCTCCTCTTGCCGGCCTCCGGACTGCACCTTTTCCGTACACGTCCACCTCGGCTCTGGTGTCGTGCCGCTCCGCCTTGCCTTTGGTCTACTTTGTGCGAACAAGGCTTGAGATCTCTGGTCCGATCCCAATCTTGAATCAAGAAGCACCAGTTGCGAGACTGGCGATGTCCACTCCAGGCCTGACTCCCGCCTGCAGACCTGTGCACTCGCTCAACAAGCGACCCAGCCTTGATCCGCCTTCGCTCGCTCCTAGCCGGCGATGCCGTTCTGCCTTCCGGTCTCGGATGTCATCGAAAGTCTCCTCTCTTTCTTGACCTATTGGGCAGAGATGTGAAACCAAGAAACCACTTCGAATAAATTCAAGATACAGGAAGAGAGAAATCTCTCTAAAAAAAAAATTCAGGACAAAATTCTCTCCGGTATCTTGCCGGTTCTGATACCAAATGACACCGGATCGGAAGGGGCTCGATAAATCCACGTCGACGATCCGGTGGCGGTCGCCAGACACCACTCCAAGAACTCCTTGGAGCAAGAACCACCACCTAAGAACAATATTAGGATACATAAATTCACAAGAGTAAAACTCTAATTTTATTAAGCTCCAAATCTCCTCCTTACAAGCATGGTCTACAAATATATATAGACAAATATCGAAGCATAAAATGCTACACTCAATAAAAGAATGCAATATTTATATATAGCCACATACTATCAAATGGACTTAATATAGCCTGAAGTTTAATATGATTGATTAGCTCAGCTCCGGCGTCAATATCATTTAGAAATCAACCAAAACATTCTAGTAGAAATTAAGAAGAAGAAATTATAGATCACAAAAGCTATGCATTTTAGCTATAAGGAAATTATAGATCACAAAAGCCATGCATTTTAGTTTAAAGGAACACCAATGTAGCAAAGTGTGTTCAATTGGGTGTGCTGCGGCACTATAAAAATTCTTCTTCACTTAAAACCCACAATCCAAAATGTTTAAGAAAATCAATAATTAATCAATTACAAAAACCAAACGCACAAAAAGTGTACAAACATTTGTGTACAAAATGGATAAGATGTGATAAACTAATATGTGAGTACAAATATTAACCAAAATCAAGATGATATTACACCCTAGAACACACTAGAACGTCCAGGTGCACACTTAAAAATTCCTAATGGTGTTGTAGCAAAGACAAGCTAATATATGTTTGAACAATTAAACTAGCAAGCTCGATGTAGTGTATATATTCAACTACATAAGCTTATAAATCACTTAATCAACAAAACATCAAAGACCCAGAGAGTGTCCCCAAACATTAATGTTGGTGATGTTGGTGATTACAAGATCTTTGAGATATGTATTAGTACAAAACTTTTAGCAGAATTAATTAAATTTAATCAATCACAATGACATAAGAGCATAAAATATAAGAATCACCACATGAATATTCAGGCATATGAAACAATTAAGTAAAATGCAATATTAAAAGATCTGAAGTAAAGAACGATGGCTACAATTTTTTTACATGATTTAGCACCCAAGCGGCCTACATTATGCCTAATCTCCATCAAAATTAGGATTCCACCAACAAACATGCTACCATAAGTCAAAATCCTTCACTCCAAGAGAAGGTGTAGAAAGCTTCACAATATACTTCATTCAAAGATGAGTTCCAACTGTTTTATTCCGACAAAAGCTCATCAACCCAAAAGCTTTACAACTCAGTCTCTTGAACTCCTCCAAGACTTGAAAAATACAATATTACAAATCAAAATACAGGCAAAGTGTAAAGCTTTTGGGTTATCACCTACAAATTTTAGCTATAAAATTTCTATTCTAGATTGCTATAAATACACAAGAAAGCATAAAACGTCCTTGCAGAATGCCTAAGAGAGAGATTGATAGAGATGCTACCAAAAAGAAGCTTTCAAGTATCTTCTTTTATGAACACTTGATTTTCTCAATAAAAAAACTCTCAAAATTATCATCAATGAAATCACTTAAAATTCACCAATCCATTAGTTATTTCATCTCCATATATGTGATATTTCTGCCCATAACATATTTAAATGGAATTAATAAAGCAATAAAAAATACTCCAAAATGCTTTTTCAAAAAACTCCCAAAGCAATC
>NW_021394311.1:0-634 GCF_001605985.2 Dendrobium catenatum
GAGAACTTCGTATAGCCCCGAGGGAGCAAAGTGAAGTAATAACTAAATATCCAATTATAACATTCAAGAAGTACGATCATCGAGTTCACATCTCAAGCCTTATCAAAGAAGGATGTATCTCATAAAAGGGAGATATCACTATTCAATGATAATCCTTCTAATGTAGTAATGACGATCATTTTAATTTTTCCCAAGAAAGTCTAATAAAATTTTAGAAAAATTAATTTTAAAATCAGGTGCTGTGTGGTTCCAAATGTCCTACGAGCGCAAGTCCTCGTAGTTAATTATATCGTAGGTAGATATAATCTCCTACGAAAACTCTCAATTAAAATAGTAATGAAATTTTGTTAGATTTTGTAGGAGTGATATCAAAAATGGATGAAGTTTGGAAAATCAAGAGGGAATGGATCAAGGTTGAACAGTTATTAATAGAGTTAAGGGAAGAGAGTTAGGGGACACTTTGAGATTCCAGAACCATCCAGAAGTGTCCCAACTTAATCTAAGTATTGGGCTTTATATTTTAGGATTAGAATGATATTTAATTAAAGTTGGACATTTTATTAGAAATTTGGGATTAGATTCCCGAAGTTTGGGGTTTTATAATCAAAGATCTGCCCCGGATCCTAAATCTAAT
>NW_021394312.1:0-362 GCF_001605985.2 Dendrobium catenatum
TAAATTTAAGACTTCGTTTGAGACTATTTTCTTTTTGCTTTCTAAAATAGCTTTCTAGTACAAAATTTTCTTTAATTTGAAAATTTTACATTAGAAAGTCATTTTTAAAAAACAATACGAAAAACTATCCGAAATGAAGCCTAAATCAATACTGGAAAGCTGAGAAATTAAGGCTTAGTTTGGGACACCTTTGACATTGTTTTCGAAAATAGATTTCTAGTACAAAATTTTATAATTCAAGAAAAATTTTTAACTAAAAAATTGTTTTAGAAAACATTATGAAAGTTGTCTAAACAAAACCTAAATTAGGATCAATTTTATATAACTATTAGAGACACAATCCATGTAATTAGATAATAAAT
>NW_021394313.1:0-222 GCF_001605985.2 Dendrobium catenatum
CGTTATCAGTCTTCATCAGCCTTTGCAGTATTGCCGCCAGCCACCACCTCCATTACATGTTATTGAACATCTTATTTAAAATTTATATTATATTTATTTTATTTTAGATAAAAATAAAATATCAATTACATTTATTTTATTCTCTACGAAATAAATTC
This sequence comes from Dendrobium catenatum, assembly GCF_001605985.2. Lineage (NCBI taxonomy): Eukaryota > Viridiplantae > Streptophyta > Magnoliopsida > Asparagales > Orchidaceae > Dendrobium > Dendrobium catenatum. The sequence continues at coordinate 159 of NW_021394313.1, forward strand.
TAAACATCTTGAACGAACTATTTTTCTTTAAAGAAAACGAAAGCACCACTTAAAATCAAACCTC
>NW_021394314.1:0-334 GCF_001605985.2 Dendrobium catenatum
AATGCAAATTTCTCTCCAAACATTTCTCAAATTACTCCGATGTTTTATTTAAAATGTAGAATTCATCGCTCTAGTTCTATACAACTCAAGATCATGAAATTTGGTTCAAAAAATAACTTTTATGATTTTTTTTTTAAGTTTTTTTCTTTTCTATTTAGAAATAGATTTTATTAATTTTTGCGGCAGTGGAGTTGGGGCAAAATAGCGATTAGACTCATGTAGCATAACAATTGGCAGGTGTGATTTGGTGATGGTTACATGTGTCAGTCATGATGATCATGACCATCCTATATACATTACTTGGAATGATGGTCATAATCCAGTCAGCAGATGA
>NW_021394315.1:0-270 GCF_001605985.2 Dendrobium catenatum
CTTTTGACCAAAATGATCGTACAGACGAACACGTGTTCGTCCTGGGACGATCAGAACTTATAATCGTTTTAATGACAGTTGAATCCATCCCCACATCAAACCGCCATGTGTTCGTCTAGACGAACCAAAGGTTTGTACGTACGAACAGCCATATTAAAAACGATCTTATCCATTCAACTGACATTCAATCGTCTCGTCATTTGAACAAGTTCGTCCTAGACGATCGTAACAATCGTACAGACGAAGTAAACTGAAAAAATTGCACGCAAA
>NW_021394316.1:0-301 GCF_001605985.2 Dendrobium catenatum
TGAAACTCAACAAACCTGTGCTTCTGATTATAATACATCTGCTGACGGTCCTGAGCCACTTTCAATCTTTCTTTTATCAAGCTAATCTTCTTAATAGTTTCCTCAACAAAAGTGGCACCCAATTCCTGTCTATCTTCGACCTCAGTCAGAGTCAAAGGAGTACGACACTTCCTATCATACAGAGCCTCGTACGGCGCCATGCCAATACTGGACTGAAAACTGTTGTTATAAGCAAACTCAATCAGCAGGATATGATCCTCCCATCTTCCGCCAAAATCCAGAACACATAACCTCAACAGAT
>NW_021394317.1:0-243 GCF_001605985.2 Dendrobium catenatum
GCTACGGTTCACCACCTCAGACTGTCCGTCTGTCTGTTGATGATATGTTGTACTGCGCTTCAAGAATGTACCCTACATCTTGAATATCTCCTTCCAAAAAGAGCTCAAGAATACCTTATCCCTGTCTGAGACAATCGAGGTGGGAACTCCATGCAATCGAACCACCTCTCTGATGAAAGTAGATGCTACAGTATGGGGCTGAAAAAGGGTGCCGTAGTGGAATAAAATGGCTATACTTGCTCA
>NW_021394318.1:0-231 GCF_001605985.2 Dendrobium catenatum
AATGCCGTCCAGAGAAGCAGTAATCATATAAGGAGAAGCCATCCAAAGAAATGCCATCCAATGCCAACAGAAATCCTCTAGGTAAGTAGATCTTGCCAAAAGACTCCAGCTTCCAGCCAAATAGAAACACATAGAATACCTTAAATGCAGTGAAACTTCTGTAACAAAGAATTTTTGTTTTCCCATTTGGATATTTTGGATCTAACTGCCTCATTTATATTGCAAATAATT
>NW_021394319.1:0-277 GCF_001605985.2 Dendrobium catenatum
TCCAGTCGAATACAGATGCGCGCAAAGGCACATCTATTCCACAATTTAGTTTGCTCATCCATAAGCAACGGCTCCCCAATTCCCCTGGCCAACCTAGCCAAGTTGGCTTCATCCCAATACTCCAACGGCAAATTTGGGAGCCTAACCCAAACAGGAGAAGTAAATCCTCTTAAGGATTTAGAAGAGAGCCCTATTGTCCATTGATCAACTCCAATGATCTGACCTGCAACATACCACGGTCCACCAATCAAGACACTATCCCTTGCTTCCATATTCA
>NW_021394320.1:0-223 GCF_001605985.2 Dendrobium catenatum
TTTCCAAAGGTAGGGGTAAGAGAGGTAGGAAACCTAAAAATATTGTTTTGCAACCCCCTAGGGCTACACAATCACATACTGCTCATTAATTTGGTTTTCTTATGTTTAATACGATCATTTGGAATGTGCGGGGGATTTGGTGTCCTTCCTCCAAGCTTAGGGTTAAAAATCTTTGTCGTATTCATAAATATCTCTGTGCTTGTCTTGCTTGAACCTCTCATTT
>NW_021394321.1:0-452 GCF_001605985.2 Dendrobium catenatum
AAAGCATATAGTGGCGGAGCTTCTGAACTGCAAAGATAAATGCCAAACAATGCTTCTCAATTGGGGAATAGCGGATTTCCGCTCCAATCAATCTCCGACTGATGTAGTATAATGCATTTTCCTTGCCTTCTTCGTTATGCTGGGCCAATAGTGCTCCGAGGGACTCTTCTAATGCTGTCATATACAGTATAAGAGGTTTCCCTGGAATTGGTGCCGCAAGAATAGGAGGGTTCAATAAGTATCTCTTGATACTATCAAATGCTTCTTGGCATTTATCATCCCATTTAAAGCGGACATCTTTCTTCATCAACTTTGAAAATGGCTGGTATCTACCCGACAGATTCGATATGAACCGTCGAATGAAAGCTAGTTGCCCTTGTAACGAGCGAAGTTGACGGAGGTTTCTAGGAGGTGTCATCTCCATAATCGCCTTGATCTTATTGGGGTCGACC
>NW_021394322.1:0-265 GCF_001605985.2 Dendrobium catenatum
GTGGCCATTTCTGCATTGCCTCAATTTTGGTTTGGTCCGCCACCACTCTTTGGGATACCTCACGTCCCAAATATTCCACACTGGACTGAGCAAAAATGCATTTCTTCAGGTTAGCTCTCAGTTGATGCTCCTGCAGTACTTCTAAGACCATCCTCAATTGTTCCAAGTGCTTCTCCCCAGTTTTGCTGTATACCAGAATGTCATCAAAGAAGACCATGACAAACTTCCTGAGGTACTGCTTAAACACCCTGTTCATCAAGGACTA
>NW_021394323.1:0-293 GCF_001605985.2 Dendrobium catenatum
TTATTAACGACTTGCTCGCCCAAAGTCACAATCCCCTTACTAGGTCTAGTACTTCAACTCCCTCTCTAGTCGTATCAACATGAATAATATCATCAGCAAAAAGCATACACCAAGGTACATCCTCTTGAAAATGTCTAGTGAAAAAAAAAATGAAAAAAGAAAATCTTACAATGGATTATCCTAAAAACAGAGGCGGAAGACGGGGCGAACGTCGACAAACTAGGTCGAAGTCTGTTGGGTGTAGGGTCGGTCTCGGCAGCGGCGAGGTTCGGCTGAGGCGATGGAGGCGAGCT
>NW_021394324.1:0-421 GCF_001605985.2 Dendrobium catenatum
CTTATTCTTATAAAAAGTAGTTATACTATAGCTATATAAAATCACTAATGCGATAATAATTAATTACCAACACATAGTAAGATCATTGGAGCTCGGTACTACCACCTTCAAGGTAAAATACAAGAATATGAAATACCCTCCCCTCGAGATACTCTAGGACACGGAACTCACACATCCTCCATAGCCGCCGGCTGCGTTGTCACAAATGCGAGCCTCGAAGGCATTGCAGGTGGAACTGCTCGTGGAGGATTCCCCTCTGCGAGAATTGCAATATACAAAGTTTGTTGGAGTAATGGATGCTATGACATTGATCTACTTGCCGCCTTCGAAGATGCCATCCAAGATGGTGTCGACATCATCTCTATTTCCATTGGTGGTTATTCTGATAACTACTTCGAGGACTCCATAGCTATAGGATCTT
>NW_021394325.1:0-222 GCF_001605985.2 Dendrobium catenatum
TTATAATAAATTAGATTAATTATAATAATTTAATTAAAATTAATTATAATTAATTATAGTAATTAATTAAAAATAATAATTAAATTAAACCCTAAACCTAAGAAGTCTAAGATCCCTACTTTGACACCAGATAAGAAATATAAAAGATAAAGTGGAGGATAGAATCTCCGACCAAAACTTGCCCTAGCTCAATCATCATAAAAGCTCAAAATGACACCAGCA
>NW_021394326.1:0-225 GCF_001605985.2 Dendrobium catenatum
TAATTAACAAAAAAGTTGACTTTTTATTTTGAATTATTTATAGTGGTTTGATATTTTTAATAAATATTAGACACTAAACCGAGTCCAAAGCCTTTGAGTTTGCTTAATTTAGAATTTTTTTGAATTAATTATGATTTTTCAAAGTTTAGATCTTTATTTGAATTTTTAAACCTTTCTAATTAGAAGAGTTTTAATGATTTGAATTCAAATAAACTCCACACTTTT
>NW_021394327.1:0-435 GCF_001605985.2 Dendrobium catenatum
ATAATCTAACATCCTTAATCGAGAGTTTTCCTAAGTCGAGGCTTAAGATGTAATTAACTACGGGGGCTGCGCCCGTAGGAAACCGATCCTCACAATCAAATAAACCTCATTCGAGCAGATGTATCGAATGGGGGAAATCTCGTGAATTTAGGGTTATAGATATTATTATCCATCGAGGTGCGTAGGTGAAGACCCGCTATCCTCTATGGCTAATCGTATCTATAATTCTATCTGCTCTTCCATCGGCCTGCTCGTGTCGAGTGTAAAGGTCTACGACCACTTTGTCCTACGGGATAGTGTGATCGTACCCTTTGCATTCTAACCACATGAGCAGAATCCTTTCAGAGACCCATAGATTTCTGGCGACCACGGTGGGACAGATTTCTCTCTCCATCTTTGGATGTTAAATTATCTCCTTTTTGTGTGCACTCCGGG
>NW_021394328.1:0-251 GCF_001605985.2 Dendrobium catenatum
CGTGAAGTTAACTTCCTCCCTTTGGCGTCACTTCTCCTACTCCTTTGTTGCAGTTCGATCGCTCCTCCGACGGACCTCCCTCTCCGTTGGATCGGAAGTTACGACATTTTGTTCGGGAGCAACAACAGGAGCTCGCGTTGCTTCTTGGGCTCCCTCCGTGCTGTTTGACGCCGCTCCTTCCTCGACTTTCCCTTCCAGAAGGATCGAAAGTTAAGACGTTTTAATCGGGAGCAGCAACAAGAGCTCGCCGG
>NW_021394329.1:0-216 GCF_001605985.2 Dendrobium catenatum
GATATAATAGACTAAGATTTGATGTGTTATAAACTAAGTTGGTAGAGATAACTGATGTAGATTTTGATGCATATATTTTTTATATAACTTACAACATAATATTTCTCTTTTCATGCATTGATTTTAGTTGTTAGATTTTAATTACTACTAGGCATTTATGCTCATTACATGATTTTATATCTTCAAAAAAGGATAAGGACCCTACAATGTGGGACT
>NW_021394330.1:0-304 GCF_001605985.2 Dendrobium catenatum
GGGAGAAATAAAAACACTCTTAGCTACCAGGGCACTTTTATAGGGGTTTTCAGTAAGGGTCGACAACCGTCTCCTAGTGAGGGTAGTGTAATCGAACAAGTTCATCCGACTAGGATAAAAGTGGTCCTTATCCTGGTAGGACAAGGCTATAACGGGCAAAATGTAAGAATTAGGAATGACACATTCAGCCAAATATAAATCCAATTGAGCAGCTCTAAAATTAGACTCTAATGAAACAAGAGAGGGCTCATTACTCAAATCAGGCTCAAAAATTTTTAGACTCAAAGTACTGTTTTCCGAAATA
>NW_021394331.1:0-311 GCF_001605985.2 Dendrobium catenatum
TTAAAAACTGAAGCGAAATTTCATATAATTGATTCGGAGACATCCTTTAATGCGCTCCCAGGTAGGCCCTGGATCCATGAGTATAGGATGGTTTCTTCCACCCTACATCAATGCATCAAGTACCAACGAGATGGCATTGAGTTTGAAATCAAGGGTGATTTACAACCATTTTCTATTCACGAGATTGGGATCTACGAGGATGCTGCATACTATGTTCCTAAAGGGTCCACTACCAAATCTAAGGTAGAGATCAACATTAAGGAAGAAAAAGTAGAAAATCAAAGTTCAAAAGCAATTCAAAAGTTGAGAGA
>NW_021394332.1:0-200 GCF_001605985.2 Dendrobium catenatum
TTTGTGCTAAAGAATACAAAGATTTCTTTTTCAAAGTATATGCAGGTGGCCTCTCAAAGATCGAGACACCTTCTCCAGCAAACCAAAGTTTAAAAGTCAAGAAAGAGACTTTTGTGGCTACACACTCCTACAAAATTGAGCAGAAGAAGCTTGAAGCCTTTCAACAGCCTGAAGCTTAAGGTTCGAATGGGTGTAAAAGG
>NW_021394333.1:0-1459 GCF_001605985.2 Dendrobium catenatum
ATTAAAGATATTTCTTATGATGCTTGTGTGTCAAAAATATTATTTGATATTAACTTATTTCTTGAGAGAATGGGAAAGTCCATAGATGATTTTGATTTGCCTGAATTGCCACATGTTGAAGAGATCTTTTAGGATTTAAATAATGAGCTCAATAACAAAGAAATATCTGAAGAGCAAAATGTCGTTACTCCAGTTGAATATATAAATATAATACATACACTTAATAAGAATGCATTTGAAGAAATTATCAATTGTATTAATAAGAAATATAATGGCATGTTCTTCATAGATGGTACTGGAGATACGGGTAAAATATATTTGTATCGTGCTATTCTTTCAACTTTAAGAAGTGATGGTCATATAGCAATCGTAACAGCTACATTAAGAGTAGCTGCTTCAATTTTGCCTGGAGGTCGAACAGCGCATTCAAGGTTCAAAATACCAATAAATTCAATAAAAACATTATTATGTGCAATAAACAAAAAAAGTGGACTTTCTTAGTTACTTAAATAATCAAACATTATAATGTGGGATGAAGCTCCCATGGTAAAATGAATAGCAATTAAAATTTTAGATAGAATTATGAAAGATATTATGAATAGTTCTATTTCTTTTGGTGGTAAAGTTATTGTATTTTTAAGTGACTTCTGACAAGTATTACTAGTTGTAAGACGTGTATCAAGATCAGAAACTTTTTGCTACAACATGGTTAAGTCATACTTATCTTAAAAAATGGAAGTTTTCAAGTTAAAAGAAAATATGCGGGTAAGAATAGATCATTTATTTAGTGATTTTATTCTTTGAATTAGAAATGGAGATAAAGAGGAAATTGAAGATGAATTGGTGCATATTCCAAATGAAATAGTGATAGAATATTCAAATAATGAAGCTTAAAAGATTCATAAATACGTACTGTTTTTTCCTTCCTATGGGAAAATTTTTTATCGTCGAAATACATTATGGAAAGTTCAATGCTTGCCATTAAAAATGAGTATGTTGATAAGCTAAATCAAAATCTTATTAATATTTTTTCAGGGGATGAATTTTCTTATTTCAGCTTTTAAATTGTCACTGATGATTGTTATAATCTTTATCAATTTGAATTTCTATATTCATTTACACTAAATGGATTTTCTCCTCAGTGTCTTGTTGCCAAGATAAATTATCAAATAATGCTACTAAGAAATTTAGAACTTTCAAATGGTTTTTTCAACAGAACACAAATGATTTGCAAATCAATTAAAAATAATGGGATTATTGCGCAAATTTTGATGGGGCAATTCTCAAGAAAAAATAGTTATGATACCTCGGATTCCATTATGTACAAGTGATAATGAAGATCTTCCATTTAAATTTTAGAGAAAAATAATTTCAATTATGTTTATGCTTTGCAATGACTATCAATAAAACATAAGGTCAAATAATTCCTAATGTTGGGATTTACCTTGCACATAATGTT
>NW_021394334.1:0-449 GCF_001605985.2 Dendrobium catenatum
ATGGAAAGAAACAAAAAAAAAAAAAAACTTGAAACTAAATGTTATCCTACACTACAGGAAAATCACCACTTACCGGCGGCACTTTCCAGCGGTTCATATGGCTTTTTCAGCAATTTTAAAAACTGCTAACTTAAATTTCAAAAACTATAATTTAATAAGTATATTTACCAAGATTTATTTATAATAAATTTAGTCACTTAAATTATAAGAACTACTCATAATCAAAAATATTTTCATTGTTATCCAAGGTATCTTCACTTTCTTCCTCATTCTCACATGATGAGCTTGTCAAACTATTCACATCCTCTAACAACATTTCAACATTATGTGTTGTTGTTGACATCTCATTAATTTTAATTGACCTATAATTTGACATCTCATCTACTTTATGTGTAGTTGCTATGACATATTATTGATCAATTATCCCCCGTTCTTTTATTTTAATGACA
>NW_021394335.1:0-328 GCF_001605985.2 Dendrobium catenatum
AACCATTGTAAAATGCATGGCCATGGCCTTGCGGATTGCTTTAAACTTCATCCGGATTTAAAAAGAGGTTATGGGAATGTTAGCGGGAGGCCTGTTCCGACCGAGATTAATCATGTGCCTATCGAGAAACCTAGTGGGGATGCTAATGTTATTCAGGAAGAACCACTGCCGACTATGACTAATGATAATTTGGAGGGTGATGAAATAAGAGGTGAAATGGAGAAGATTGATCCTATGATGAATCCGGATAGTCCTGATCTGGCTTTAAATACTTTAAATAATAATATGATCCTTAACGATTCTACTGAGAAAGATGCAGATCCTAAAC
>NW_021394336.1:0-207 GCF_001605985.2 Dendrobium catenatum
TAGTGTCTTATCTACAAACCCATATGCCTTCCAAAATCTACCACGAAACTTATTCAGTTAAAACTCCCTCGTCGAATAAAAAGAAAAGCGAGCAGAGGCTGGGGCCAAACTTTCGGAGCCCACAGATTTCTGGCAACTTCATTGGGAATTGATTTCTCTTTCCATCTTTGGCTAGTCGTCTCAGTACTATAGTAGCATCCATATCGA
>NW_021394337.1:0-375 GCF_001605985.2 Dendrobium catenatum
GTTTATTATTTACTTATATACTAGATTTCAGGAAGATCTCATGGAATCCCATATCATTGTTATTAAGAAAACTCTTAGATACCTTCTCTGAACCCAAAACTTAAGAATATAGTATCCTAGACATAGTACTTCCTATCAGATTATAAGCTATTCTAGTTCAAACTTTTTAGGTTTTAGGGTTAATAGGAAAAACACCTGTAGAATATAGCAATTCATAGGATAAGCATTAGTCTCCTGGTCCAGTAGAAAACAAAACTCTATAGCCCTATCTATCATTGAGGAAAAATAATATAGTTGTATGAAGTTGTATTGTACAAGTCCTATGACTTAAACAATATATCATAGATCATGGACTACCTGTAGGGACCATTCAAA
>NW_021394338.1:0-379 GCF_001605985.2 Dendrobium catenatum
TTGTTCCATTGACTAAAAGGAATATCAATTTTAACTCTATTAATAATACGTGATGGTGATGAATAACCAGTTGATATCATATGCCATATGCGAAAATCAATCGATTGCAAAAAAATAGACATGCGAGTTTTCCAAAAATCAAATACCATATTTTCAAATAAAGGAGGTCTGGTGATTGAATAACCTTCCGCGACATTACGATTAGTCATGGATCAAAAATTCAAAAGTTTTTAAAAACTTATTTTCTGAAAATGGCTCTTATACCACTTGAAAGTTCATTAGGGATGTTAAGCCCTATGAAATTAGTCCCAAGCTAACCAAGAGAGAGGTGAATTGGATAACTTTAAAACCAAAGATAAAACTCAAACCAAAATCACCA
>NW_021394339.1:0-336 GCF_001605985.2 Dendrobium catenatum
CCCCGACCGATTTGATTCAATTCACTACAGGAAAAATGGCTATTATCGGCGGTTTCAACCGGCGGTTTATGGACCGCCGGTGTTACCGGTGGTATAGCCGGCGTTTAAACCGCCGTCTTTTAACGGCGGTCTGCTGGTGTTTTTTATACGTTAAACCGCCGGTATTAACGGCGATCCGAAACCGCCGGATTATAATATTCACCGGCGGTTTAATGGCGGCCTGGACCGCCGTTGATAAGTAATTTTTTACTGGCGATTTGGACCGCCGGAAAACCGCCGGTTAGTGCCCTAAAACGACCAGGCCCGCAACTCACATTTTATTCTTTCTCGTTCTTT
>NW_021394340.1:0-234 GCF_001605985.2 Dendrobium catenatum
AAATTTGAACCCATTATAGGACGATATGTTCGCCTTTTGAGGCAATATATTGTTCATAATGATGTGTTCAATTTCAAAATTTAAAATTTAATCTTCCCAAAGATAATTAAATATTTTTCAAAACTATATATACTTAAATTATATTTTTTTTAATCAAAAAAAATTTGGCAATCTTATGCAGTAGGTGTGAGTCCCTACTGGATTTGAGAGGTCCACTGGTTATAAGGTTATTTT
>NW_021394341.1:0-253 GCF_001605985.2 Dendrobium catenatum
CAACGCGATGTCGACCCAAATAAATATTTAAAATGCCTCCAGTCTGATGGGGGATTTTGAAATGCATTCTCGCTATACAAGAGAATTTCAAAATATAAATATACATGCATTGATAAAAATGCACATAAAACTTTGACAATTGCAAAGTACATTAGTCATGAAATTTTCATGCGTGATACTTCTTTAAATGTCGACCGTTGATAGGCGGCATAGGTTTCTGACCATTCAGATCGATCAACTGATATGCTCCTCC
>NW_021394342.1:0-221 GCF_001605985.2 Dendrobium catenatum
GCTGTTGTTTTGATGGTTTTAAGTTTGATGAGAACATTGAGAGAGCTGGGTTTTTATTTCTTATTTACTATTGTATCTTTCTAATGTTTTTTTGGAGAATTCTTTGCAGAAAATCCAAAAAGTATTGTACTTCGAGCTTAAAAGACTGCAAGGTATTCTGGTGTTCCTTTCTGCATTTTTTTCACTATTTTTGTCTCATTTTTTGCATGAGAGCTGAGCTG
>NW_021394343.1:0-206 GCF_001605985.2 Dendrobium catenatum
TATGGGTCAACCCAAATCAGACCCGTTTTTTCAAAACAGGTTGACCCTAACTCGGAAATTTTGGATTGGGTTTGAGTCGGGTTTTCGGGTCATGTAAAATATTGGCACTCCTAACTCTCCTAGGTAATTAGCATTACAGGGGGACAAATGGTGACTTTTAATTGATGTACATAAACTCATGGTCATTCATCATTAAATTTTATAAT
>NW_021394344.1:0-200 GCF_001605985.2 Dendrobium catenatum
TCTAAAGTCACAAAGCATATATATAATATCCACCATTAACTATAAAATAATATATATAAACCAAAGAACTTATAATAAAACTAAATTTTATCAGTACTAAGCCTCAATCCATAGGCTCCTTACCTTTACTTAAAATCATGTAAAATCATATAATGAGCTTACAAAGTCTAGCAAGTAACTAAAATTTATGATTGTCTTCA
>NW_021394345.1:0-225 GCF_001605985.2 Dendrobium catenatum
CCCCCGCCCGGGGGTACTTATGAGCGACCCTGCTTCGTCGTACGTGCCGCACCGGGGTCTCATCCTACCATGGCCAACAAAGGCGTGCATAGGACAGTTCTCCGATTTGCCATGAATATTAAAGTAAGGTTTTGAGTTTAGAAAGATTCATACCTTCGCGAGGTAGTCGTGGATGACACATGGATCGAGGGTCACTCGCCTACCTCGTCGTAGGTGTCGCACCGG
>NW_021394346.1:0-246 GCF_001605985.2 Dendrobium catenatum
CTACTTCAGAAACAGAGCTAATGTTTTTAACACAGTGGTCTTATGTCATTATTAAAGTGTTCGAATGATTACAAACTTAAATTGATTAATCTTGTTGTGGACTGTAGATTCATGGCGGTAAAGTCAGAGAATTTTTTTGTCTTAGTGATACATGAATATCCACCACACAAACAGATTGATGAGAAAGCAAGAAAACACCAGTAACCTTTTATGTGCAAAATCTAAAACGGGAAAAGTCACGAGACC
>NW_021394347.1:0-268 GCF_001605985.2 Dendrobium catenatum
GATTTAGCCAAGGTTATGTCGAAAGCTATGTTGCACCTATACAGATACAGCGACACGGATACGACACGATACGGATATGGGACACGTCAATTCTTAAAAATACAGGATACGGGTATGGTGCGGACAAGACATTATAATTTATAAATCATACGTAAAAATTAAGAAAAGCAAGCAAAGCATAATATTTGAAATTACAACAACAACAACAACATCAAGCCTTTATCCCACTACGTGGGGTCGGATAATATTTGAAATTACAAAAAATAAA
>NW_021394348.1:0-344 GCF_001605985.2 Dendrobium catenatum
AAGGAAATCATAAAGGGGATGATCAATCTAACGATTCTCCTTAAAGAAGACTACAAGAAGAAACATCATACTTGAGAATTAAAACATGAAAGGGTCGGGAGATAAGATCAATTGATTAAAAATAGTCCAATTTCTTGATGAAGGCTACTGACAATGCTGATTCTCATGCCAAACCATTAAATCGAAAAGATAGTCAATAGGATACCATGGGCAAAATAGATCATCAATCTGGCATCATACGAGGGAGTAAAGACCTGAAACCAAGACTATTGGATTAATATTCATAATAGATTAGTATAAGGATGAATTTTAATTTATAAACTTGCTTGGATAAACATGCTTTT
>NW_021394349.1:0-342 GCF_001605985.2 Dendrobium catenatum
ATTCGATTACAAAATAGGAGAAAATCAAAATCTGCGTGGAGACATAATTTTTCCCACCAAGGTTTTTCTGGCGACTCCGCTGGGGATCAATCCTCTCTCCATCTTTAGCAGTGTTTTATACCTTTTAATCGGTAGTATACTTGTGCTTGACATAGGTTGTAACTACCTTTCTTCCGCCGGTTCTTTTATTCATTTCATTCTTGGATAATTTGGCCGGCATCTAAAAAATTTTTAGAGGTCTTATTTTGGACCCCGTTAGAAAATTAACGGGAAGCTCTTTTATACGACCTTTTTGTAAAGTAAATCTCCGTGCTAATTCGAATGTTGTAGTTACATTTTTTT
>NW_021394350.1:0-202 GCF_001605985.2 Dendrobium catenatum
GATCAGAAGCAAGTCTAGTAAGGTGTCGTACCTTTAATCCTTGGAAGGAATCCAAAATAGAGGAGCTAATAAGAAAATGATCCAATCTTGAAAAAATCCTACTTCTCGCATCTTTGTTATTTGTCCATGTATAAGCTGGACCCAAAAAACCTGGATCAACCAAGCCATTAGCTGCCATGAAATTTCCCATATCACCTGCAGC
>NW_021394351.1:0-300 GCF_001605985.2 Dendrobium catenatum
GAAGCATTAGTAAAATAGACAAGCAGATTATTTAGGGGATTGTTGACCTCATTTTTGTATGAGGTCATTAAGGAATCCATCCAAATCAATCCTGATCCTAAATCAATTCAATTTCCAAATCAATCTAGACCCTAGGATCTACTATAGACCCTAAGACCCTTCTAGACTCCAGACCTTAGGATCAATTTAGATCTTAAGTCAACCCATACCTTAATCCAATTGAAATTTCAATCAAATCCAGATCAAATTCATAAAGTTTAGACTCAAAGCCAAATCCAAGGTCCAAAGGTTTTGTCCTAA
>NW_021394352.1:0-420 GCF_001605985.2 Dendrobium catenatum
TGGGTAGTGTCTTATCTACAAACCCATCTGCCTTCCGAAATTTATCCCGGAACTTAGTCAGTTAAAACTCCCTCGCCGAATAAGAAAAGCGAGTGGAGGCCGAGGCCGAATTTTTGGAGCCCACAGATTTCTGGCGACTCCGCTGGGGTTTGGTTTCTCTTTCCATCTTTGGCTAGTTGTCTCAATGCTATAGTAGTAGCTATATCAAATCATACTCAAAATTTTGAGTATTTCAAAATGATCTTTTAATAATTCAAAACTTTGCATTTAGCAGTTTTTAAATTTGTATTATTTTAATTGCTTGTTAATGATATATGCTTTTATTTTTGTGTTCTGTGCAAGTTTCTGTATTTTGAAAGTGCGGGGTGATGTATCAGATTCTAATTACTAACCCTTGCCTTTCATTTATACAGATGGATC
>NW_021394353.1:0-216 GCF_001605985.2 Dendrobium catenatum
TGGCAGTGATTATTCGACCCAATGTCAATCCATTTTTCGGTCTAGTGTTATTAGTCAAGTGCTTCAACCCCAGTTTCATTCGTTCCACCTTAAGGATAAGATGACACTTTGTGAGGGGCGTATTGATGGACTGAATGATTTTATTGGGAGGGAATTAGAAAGTTTCTTAAGTAAACACACTGCTAGCTGTTCAGTGAGAAAATAATTCAGAAAAGA
>NW_021394354.1:0-283 GCF_001605985.2 Dendrobium catenatum
TGCTCCTTGGCCCTTTTTGAACTCTGTCTTTGCTCCTGTATAAAGAGACTAAATCAGCTTTAACAATGAGAATGCTAAAGATTAAAGCGCGGTTCCACTAAAGAAAATTTTATATTAAAGTGGTGTTGGGAATGTTATATATTGAAGATAAGTTGAGAAAAAAACTTTGTTGTTTTGTGTATATAAAACCAAAGTTAAAATATGAACCAGTAGGACAGTGTAATATAAAGCTAATTTTAAATTAGAAAAGAGGAAAGTGAAGGTTACATGAATATAAATAGTG
>NW_021394355.1:0-280 GCF_001605985.2 Dendrobium catenatum
AAGCTAAGAAAATTATAAAAAGGGCAAATAATAAAAAAGTAAAAAATCTCTTGGGTAGACCTAACTTCTGAATCATCAAACTAGGAGCAAGATAATTAAAGTCTTGCTTGTGTGTTTATTTATTTTGTGTATACATGTATGTTTTTATTCGTTTTGTTATTATTTATTTTTTGAGTTTTCTTTGAGTTTTTTTTTCTTCTTAGTGTTTGTTTTTGTTTCTTAAAAAAGTTAAATTAGTCTTTATTTTTTTTTTGTGAAGTTTTCTTTGATCAATACAAAT
>NW_021394356.1:0-1069 GCF_001605985.2 Dendrobium catenatum
ATCCAATGTAATATACATACGCATTGAGTCAAATTTAGATTAGATTTAAACGAGAATTTGGCTTTTAATAGGACACAATGGAGAAAAAGGATTCATGTAGCCGACCCCACGTAGTGGGATAAAGGCTTGATGTTGTTGTTGTTTGTTGTTGTTGGGGTGATTATAGGGGTTAATAAATGCCAATAAAGACGTGGTACGTGTCCTCTAATCGATGAATTTTCCACCACATGACACCATAGGATAAATGGTTATGACCCAGGGCCCCCTGAACTGAGGGGTTTTACTGCTAAATGGAACCACAAAATATCGATTATGGCCAGAGCCAATACGCTTCTTAGTGACATCAAATCCTTGAGATTTGAATCAGTAGGATATGATCAATAAGGAACAAAGACCTCTGCTATCTAAGGTGGTTTCAAATTTATCCCCTTAGATAAGCATTCACCCCAGGTCAATAAGGTCCGCTTGGATGAAGCCACCCATGGCTGCTGATAAGGATCCTTTTATTAGGTTGGATCGACTACCTCCTCTAACTAAGTAGACCAGGGATCACAATGGCCCCAGATGACATAACCATGGGATCTTGATCGTGTCTGTCATTCATTCCCCCACCATCTGCTTTAAACTTAGAATGGTGAAATTTCTGCCATTAAATGTTAAATCTACAAACCTTCAAACATCCCAAACCCATGCTGCTATTATATGCCAGATAAATGTATCATCTATGCATCTGATTGACGACTATCCTTAATTGAAAGTTCTCTCTCGTTATCGAGAGGGATAATTAACTATACGGGCTTGTGCCTATTGGAAAATAGATCTCAAATGATAAAGTCCTTGCATAATGAGGGTGAAATCTCTAGGGAGTGTCTTATCTACAATTTCAACTGCCTTCCAAAAATTTACCCCTGAACATAATCCATTAAAACTCTTTCGAAAGGAAAGCGCAACGAGCGGAAGCTGGGCCCAAATTTTTCGATCCCACATACACATAAAAGGAAACTTGAATTTGATAAAAAAACTCTAAATTTAAAATATACAAAAGTATGAGCATAACAAAAAACTATTA
>NW_021394357.1:0-511 GCF_001605985.2 Dendrobium catenatum
AATGATCCTTATCATCCCCAATTGCCAAGATTACAAGGAGAAAAAATATAGCACACTATGTTTTCCTCTGTTTTTTTAAGTACATATTTATAAATTTTGCTTACTGTCTAAGAGCATGCAATCATGTAAGCTCCCCCTTAAGAACATGGGAAGCCTGAGTGATTACTCTAGCAACTCTCCAAACTTCGTGCTGTACAGATTGCCACGAATATGATGTGTTTGAAGTTTCTGCCTTCTTAACGGCATCATCAATGCCAGGAAATGATTCTGATCCATATCCATTATGCTGTGATGGCCCATAAATCTGAGAATTAAATCCATATTAGAAGATATATTTCCAGTAATCCTAAATGCTTCTTAAAGTATGCAATATAGGTTTCGTTTGGGACAGCTTTTTTACTGCTTCTTAAAACAGCTTCTTGTATAAAAAATAAATTTTTTATACTAAAAAGCTATTTTAAGAACAACAACAAGAACAACAACATCAAGCCTTTATCCCACTACATGGGGT
>NW_021394358.1:0-291 GCF_001605985.2 Dendrobium catenatum
AAAACTTATTTTAATTAAAATAATAACAACTGGACGTGTGGCGGCTCCAGATTAGATCCGCGGTCAGCAGCAAATGATTGCATGGCAACACGATGATTACACCACCAGTAATCATTGGTGCAATAATCGTGGTCATCATTGTCACAAATGAGACACCACTTATACAGTAGGCAGGGCTTCGTGGCCATTCGACCCTCTACAGTTTCGAGCGAATGGCCTTGATCTCGTCGGATCGAGAATGAGACTATTAGATCAAATCCCATGGTCGTTCCGAACTGCGGGACGATGGGA
>NW_021394359.1:0-293 GCF_001605985.2 Dendrobium catenatum
TCGCTGCTTTATCACTTGCTTGAAATCTTTAGTTTTTTGTGTGTCTTTTATTTTATTTTTGTGCTAGTTTTTGTGCTCACTTTATGTTGTTTTTAGTTTGCTTTATTTTTATTTTTATTTTATTTTATGTGTTTTGTTTTTCATATTGTTCTTTAAATTTAGCCTTCCATATGATGAATCTTTTCAAGCTTTTAAATATTGGAGTTTTGGAGATAGGGTTTAGCTTTTCTAAATTGGTTAAAGGGAATAATATTGCTGATGTTTTCCCTCCTTCTGACTTTTTGTTAGTGGTA
>NW_021394360.1:0-238 GCF_001605985.2 Dendrobium catenatum
CTTAAATACCATAATATTTTAAAACTTTTAGGGGTGGCAATTGCCTAAAAATTCTTGTAATAAAGACTAAAAAATAGATGACAGTGAATAATTACCTAAAATATCATATCATAATTTTGTTTTTAAGAGGCTTTAGGTAGATCCACCCCTGACCTCATTCATCCTATAGCTAAATTTTTCTTCTTTTTATACAATAAAATAAAATTTATGTGATAATAATAATATATATTAATAAATA
>NW_021394361.1:0-516 GCF_001605985.2 Dendrobium catenatum
TTATGCTGAGTTCTATGTAATTGGGTTTATAACAGAATTGCTTTTCGACTGGAACTTGTCTTTTGTAAATGTTAGGATTTACCGTTTGAAATCTGCCGAGGGGCTGATTAAGCCTTCATTTGAGACGGCTTTTTTATTGCTTCTTAAAACAACTTTTTAGTTAAAAATTTAAAATATTTATACTAGAAAACTGTTTTGAGGAGCAGTAAGAAAGTCATCCCAAACGAAGCCTAAATTGCTAGTTTCTTTTTTGTCTTATAGCTTTTCAGCATATGAAGCATAGAGAAGCCTTCGGCCTTTGAAAACTGAGTTTCACTGCATTTTAAGGGCTACTAAAATTTTACCCAAAAACTTTTTTTTTTTTTTTTTTTCATATGGATCCTCATTTTAAAGTAGCTGTAAAAATTGGTGTGAGTTTTGATTTAGAGGGCTAAACACAATCCACATGACAGCATTTCAACCGCGTTTTGGAACCCGCTGATGCCAAAGGAGAGCTAACATTCTTATCTGTTTTGC
>NW_021394362.1:0-335 GCF_001605985.2 Dendrobium catenatum
AAATTGGTGTGGGTTGCATGCTAGGTCGACCGGGTTATCCCCTAACCGGGATAATCTGTTTTATTTTTTTTATAATGCCTGAGAAGATATGGAGTCCTTCCTATGTTAGGCTTAGTTTGAGGCCGCTTTTTTAATGTTTTTTAGAGTAATTAGTTAGTATAAAATTTTATTGAAATAGAAATTTTTATGTTAAAAAGCAAGAATCATCCGAAGGAAGCCTTAAACTATTAATTTGTATATAATGGCTTTATGCATGCCTGTGGTCTGAAACATTAATGATTTAAATGTTTAATGGCCTTATGCATGCAGGCCTTAAGCATTCAGGCATTGATGAA
>NW_021394363.1:0-235 GCF_001605985.2 Dendrobium catenatum
ATGTTAACTTTATATTCAAGATCCAAACAAAAAAAAAAACATTCTTAAGCTATAGATGTGGCAATAATAATAAAATGGTGAACTTAAACAATTAATAAGAGAAAGAAGAAGACGAGAGCTTGAGTTAAGAAAAATTGGTAATAAATGTAAATAAAGATATTCATCGCAAACATGAACAAAAACTCACATATAACTTGCCAATGATGACAAGGTCTAATATGCTCAATTTCACCAC
>NW_021394364.1:0-300 GCF_001605985.2 Dendrobium catenatum
AAGAGTCGTTTGTATTGTTGTAAGTTTTCTTTTGTTTTCTTTAATTTGAAATGTAAGAGTTTGTTCGTCTCTTTTCTCGTCCTTAGTCATTTTCGTCTGTAGAAGTCCGTCGTGTCTTTTGTGATCGAAAGATATAGGCTTCCTATATCTTTTGCCCGCATCAGATTGTTAGTGTTGGTAGATTGGAATTACGGTATACCCGGGACGACGGAACCATGGAACCTTGATCAGGTTTACCTCCATTTCATCCATTATTGAGACTGAAAATATCTAAAATTATTTCATCCTTAATCGAGAGTT
>NW_021394365.1:0-473 GCF_001605985.2 Dendrobium catenatum
ACTTCCAGACCTTTGATTGTAACCCATTGAGAAGTAAACTGTATTTTTCAGACTTATTTTTGACCCTAGTGACCAATGGGTCAAAATTGACCAAAATACCCCTATAGGATTTCAAATGCCCATTTCAATTCAAATTAACTCCAAATTCTTTGAAACCACTTCCAACAAGTTTCAAACATCAAACCCAACTTGTTGAGCTCAAACCCAGACCTTGGGTCAACCTGGTTGATCAAGTCAATCCATTAACTCATACACCCCTTCTCTTTCAAATCCTTGAATAAAGACCACTCCAAGTCCTTTTAAATGTAAGGGATGACCCCTTGGGTACCCAAGAGACCTCTCTTGGAGGCCCAAGCCTTGGGCTCACTTGGGTTAGTTATTTAGCTTGACCCAAGTGACCAAAGGGAGGTATCCTTTGAGCCATCTCTTAACCTTTATCAAATTGAATCCAAATCAAGGTGTCATTGGGTTCC
>NW_021394366.1:0-313 GCF_001605985.2 Dendrobium catenatum
CTTTTACCGCGTAACGTTTGGTATGTTATTGAAATGATGATTTTGTACGATTTGAGTATTTTGTGGAAAGTTTTCACCGGGTATTTTGGATTCTGTATGATTTTTTTTGAATAGGAAATTATCTGGATGTTGTAAAATATTACTTCAGTATAAGTAAAGCTTTTAAATATTATTTTACACGATCTCTGGAAATTTGGTAATTTTTTGAAACTGTATATTTTGTCTATGTTTGGGATTTTTGTCGATTGTACGATATTTTAAGGGTTTTGTTCAATTAAGTTAAATTGTGTTTATTGATTGTTATGTATTAATG
>NW_021394367.1:0-297 GCF_001605985.2 Dendrobium catenatum
CATTTATTTAGACATCAAATACCCAACATAAGTCAAAATGGGCCAATTAGGATCTGCTCTAGATGTCGGCCCTGCTCTCCTCAAACTTAATCTAATCAACATCTTTAACCATTCTTTCATAAAAGACCGGATACATATTTTTTTAAAAAAAAAACGCTTAGGTGGTTTAGCTAGCTCCCTAATTCAGGCCGGGGTAAGTCCAGATTTGCACTGCACTAGCTAGGTTCATGCCACTTTTAAGTGTCCAATTTAAACTTAGATTCTGAGGCGAACTCGGGTTATAAGATCTCAACCTCC
>NW_021394368.1:0-721 GCF_001605985.2 Dendrobium catenatum
GCTGAAATTCTTCCCAATTAACAACAGAGTTCCCTCTTAACGTCAAAACTCTGCCCAAGTGAAGCCGGAGTTCTCCTCTGCCACCAACAGATGTCGGACTTCTACCCGATGTCTAACCTTCACTCTCCGCCAAGTTTTTACCCGACGCCGGACTTCTACCGGTTATCGGACTCCTCTAGACGTCTATGCAAAGATGGATTTCCTTCCATGGTTGGACTTCTACCTGACACCGTTCTTCTGACCTCCATCATTAGACACAGTCTTTCAACCCTCCCTCGCAAGGCAAGTACAGTCTTTCTGACCTCCGTTGCCCGCCGACTACGGTCCTCCTGACTTACGTCGCCGGCCGACTACAGTCTTTCCAACACCCGTAGTCCGTCGACTACGATCCTCCTTACTTTCGTCGCCCGCCGACTACAGTCTTTCCGACCTCTGTCGCCAACCGACTACAGTATTTCTGACCTCCGTCGCCCGTCGACTACGGTCCTCCTGACTTACGTCGCCTGCAGACTATAGTCTTTCCGACTTACATCACCAGACAACGGTCGTCCATACCCAAGGTCTCCTACCGATTACGGCCCTGCCGACCAAACGAACATGTCAATAGTGACTCTCTGTATTTACGTCATGTAATGTACTCTATAAAATGTACATCAAGTTAAGGCCTTCTCCCAAGGAAGGATATCATTTGTAATCGACTGCAAATACTAGTGGATTTGTT
>NW_021394369.1:0-454 GCF_001605985.2 Dendrobium catenatum
TCTAAATTTTAGGGTTTAGTAATAGTTGTATAACTAGAATATATGTTCAATGTGGTTTTCAATTTTTGGTTTTTTCTGAATTTTAAACTTCTTTTAAGCTAAATAATTACGAAATGTAAGGTTGCGCTATGGTTGCGCTATTGTATGGTTGCGCTATGTTTGCGCTATTGTTATGTTTGCGATATAGTTCTGATTTTTTTTTGTTATAGATGAGGACGCCATATCAAAGGCCAGTAACATTTAGATGTTATGTTACTTCTTTCCGGAAATATTGTGATGCTTTTGTCGAGATCATTGATGATGAAGTGGAGCAAACATTAAAGAATCTGAACATTCATCAATTTTTGAGGTTTCCCGCATTCCAGTAGTGTATACCACTTCTTTTTGAGGTTCTCAAATTTTGGAGTCCTGCTGATAAAGGCTTCATCGTCCTCGGTCATGTTCTGAAATTCAC
>NW_021394370.1:0-298 GCF_001605985.2 Dendrobium catenatum
TGGTATGAGAGGTTGAGCACCTTCCTACTTGAAAGATTTTTTGAAAAATGAAGTATGGATATAACTCTCTTTTTAAAGAAATTTAGAAAGGATATTCTCATTGTTCAATGTTATGTGGATGATATCATTTTAAGATCTTCAAATAAAAATCTTTGTGATGATTTTTCTAAAACAATGAGTAGTGAATTTGAAATGAGTCTAATGGGAGATTTAAATTACTTTCTAATTTTTAGCATTAAGCAACTTGAGGAAGGTACATTACTAAGTCAATCTAAATATATTAAGGACATCCTCAAAA
>NW_021394371.1:0-535 GCF_001605985.2 Dendrobium catenatum
TCAATTGATAAAATTCTTTAAAACCTAAATTATTAAAACACCTAAATAAAATAAAAGACTTTATGCATTGGATTTCATCCCATAGGAGAGATCAAATACATTATAAATATGAGCCTAGGATTTGTTGATCAAAGACCCCTTGAACTTGGGGTTTGTTGAGCACTAAGTTATTTAAAACTTAAAATAAACAATTCAACACTTAAAATATTTTCTTGAAAAAAAAATTAAATTATAAAATACTAAAACTTAAATTGAAATAAACCCTCTTTAACCTAAAACAAATTAAAAATTTAATCTTAAATAACATTAAATAATAAATAACCTAGGACCTATCCAAACTATACAGGTTGGTACACAAACTTTAGATGATTTGATAGGGCTACTAACTCTAGCCTAAGCTAGGCTGGTGGTGTGATTTATTGTGATGCATATAGGGGTGTAAACGAGTCGAGTCGAGCTCGAGTCATGGGGTGTTCGAGCTTGACTCGTGAGCCCAATGTCGAGCTCGAACTCGAGTCGAGCTCAAAAGTCGAGC
>NW_021394372.1:0-560 GCF_001605985.2 Dendrobium catenatum
AACAAATTGGTTCAATTCCTCCTGCATTGCTAAAATCTAAAACTTATCAGTAAGGGCTTGGTTTATGTTGATGGGTTCATTCATTGAGATAAAGGCAGAGTGGTTCACCTCCTTCCTAAGTCCATGTCTAGTCTTAACTCCATTAGAAGGGTCTCTTAAGATCAAATCCTTGGGGTGCCTTGTAGAGTATTTCCAATCTCTAGGTAAGGTGTGAGAAGGTCCAACCCTTTCCTCAAGATCTAAATTTTCTACTCCTTGGGTGACATCTCCTACTCCTTCTATGTTGTGGTGACCTATTTCATTCCCCAAATTTTCTATTCCACTAGTAATCTCTCCAATATCATCATCATCCTAAACTCCATGTTTCTTAGGAGCAGACTCATCAAATACTACATGGGTAGTCTCTTCCACCATTAATGTTCTTTTGTTAAACACCCTAAAAGATTTCCCAACACTAGAATATCCCAAGAACACTCCTTCATCAGATTTAGGATCAAAATTTTCCAAGTGAGACTTTCCATTATTGTGAGTAAAAACCTTACAACCAAAGACATGAAGGT
>NW_021394373.1:0-404 GCF_001605985.2 Dendrobium catenatum
AGACTTGTGCTTCAAGAAACACTAAAATTAGGACGAGGGAGAAGTTTGCTATGAAATAATAGCTGCGATTTGGATGTTGGTAAGGAAATAATCATCCCAAAGTACAATAGAGAAGTTGATAAATAACATAGGAAAGTCTAAAAAGTAGGCTGATAGAAATGTGAGGATAATTTTTCCAATAGAGTTTTGAATAATGATGAGAACTTAGCTTTGACACCAGAGAGATATATTAGCAAACTAAGACCAGAAGTTTGAAGCATTAGGAGAGCACATTTCAGTGAAGTTGTAGGAACAAAAATTACAAAAGAGGGATTTATCTAATACATGTTGAACAAATCATCTACGGAGAAGTGAACCGTTAAAAAATTAGAAGAAACAAAGATATGCAAATCTTGAAATAATCT
>NW_021394374.1:0-1408 GCF_001605985.2 Dendrobium catenatum
TATAAGTGGGCTTCACTTGTGACCTGTTTAACTTTTTGAAATTTTGCCAGAAATATATCCCTTTACTCATTTCAATAGAGTTGAGTTATACAATCAAATAGAAATGATGAAGGATTCTAAATAACATTGATCTGAATTAAAAAAAAATAAAAGATAAAAAGTGCCCATTAAACTATGACGGTGTCTTCATCAGCACTGTACTATGATGGGATCCAAGGGTGCAGAGGTGCTTCTGTTGCAGCTCTCAGGTCCTATTGATATCACCCTTCATGCTGAACTTGCAGAAACAAGCATGGGATTTAGTTAACAAACCTTAGCAGTTGGATTTATTTGAATCAGAGGAAGGAATGGGGGAGGAAACAAACCTTAACAATGATTCTGAAGTAAGTCAGAGGGTAATTTCCCCTGGGAAAGAACATTTCAATAAGATCTTCTAATACCAACTGAGCTAGAGAGATTGCTCAATAATTCCAATTTTTGAAGTGATAATAAAATAACAACAACAATATCGTTAATGTTATAAGCTGTTACAAATTTTGCTGATAGCTTCCTAAACAAATGTGTTAAAATGAATTTCAATTGAATTCCTTAAGCTTTTTCAATTTTATTTCCTCCCTTTCAATTCCTTAAAACCAAAGTAAGACTTCGTTTGGGATGGCTTTCTTACTAGTTCTTAAAACTGTTTTTTTTTTTTTACAAATTTTTTAATTTTTTATCATAAAAAGCTGCTTTAAGAAGCAGTAAGAAAGCCGTCCTAAACAAAACCTAAGCCTAATTATTTATAACCAAGTACTTGGCTACGCTAGTTTCCATCAGTTCCTAGACAAAAATTCTCCTCTTTTCAATGTGAGAAATTGTAGTAAATGTCTTTCTATTGTAAGTTACTGAAATCTGAGAGCTATATGACAGTTCTCATTAAAATCCCTAAACCCTAAAAAAAAAAGTAGAGTAGAATCATACCTAGGACAGAAGAGTTGAACTCTTTTGTCATATCTCCACAGACTCTGATTTATGAAGAAGTCAAAGTTTGCATCATCGCTCACATTGAAATTATATAGGAATGTCAAAAGAGTGTACTCTGTGGGCTCTGGTGCAAAAGTTTGATCAATCACCACATCAATTGTCTGATCACAAAAAGCCAAATTTTGTGTTTAAAACCATTAACACAGCTTCAAATCTTATTTTGCGAAATCTTCCAATAACAAAAAATCTATTCGGAAAACTCACACAAAGGAGAGTAGAAAGACCATCCATGTCATCCGTATTTGAAACATTGTAGCTTTGGTTACTGATGGTTTCATCCACATTTTCACCTCCTGCATCAGAGACATACTATTCACAAGCGAAGTCAGTCTCATTTTGGATATCTTACAAGTAAAAGCTAATTAAATATACAAATGGTGACACC
>NW_021394375.1:0-290 GCF_001605985.2 Dendrobium catenatum
GGCGAGCCTCATATTGCGCAATTTTAAACCATGATCCTAAATGAAAATAAAGTTTTTTGTTTTTATCGGTTTATTAGTAAAATCGAAGTTAAAGATGTATTAAAGAATATGATAGATGGAAAAGCTGTTGGACCTTATGATATTCCAATAATTGTGTGGAAATACTTAGGAGATGAATGAATTTCATAGCTTACTAAACCTTTTAATATTATTTTGAAGACTAAAAAGATGCCAAATGAGTGGAGAATGAGTGTGTTGATTCCTTTTTTTAAGAATAAAGGTGATGCACA
>NW_021394376.1:0-213 GCF_001605985.2 Dendrobium catenatum
ATTTCTAATATAGCTTCTAATTCAGGCTCATCAAGTGTAAGATTAGCAATTTCTAATATTCCCATATTCTCAAGAGATTCAAATCCATCTCCAGCAACATCCCACATCCTGTTGTCTCCTTTCATATAAGTTGGAGTTTTCTTTAAGAGAAGCCGAAGGTTTGTATGCACATAAACTAAATCTTCAGCCGTTGTGAAGTAATTTTATTTCTCT
>NW_021394377.1:0-209 GCF_001605985.2 Dendrobium catenatum
TAGGTTCTATGCTTGCTTCAAGAGGAAGGGAAAGGAGTCAGGTTCTCTACCTACTTTAGGAGGAAGCGAAAGGGTTATGTGCCTCACTAGGGTCGGTAGAAAGGAGTTTTTGTACAGGCTTCTCCGCCTTGCTATGGGAGCAAAAAGAGAGTCACTGAGCTTAGTGCAATAACCGGAGGAGAGGCTAAAGGGAGTGGATGTAGATCAAG
>NW_021394378.1:0-213 GCF_001605985.2 Dendrobium catenatum
GTCAGGTAAAAAATAGTGAACACGACCCGTTTACACAGGATACACACCCCTACAAATTTATTTTCTCATCCATCTATGGTTTACCTTATGATTTACCTTATTCACTCAACCTCTACGAGTGCTTTCATCTATTATAGTGGAATGAGAACACCTCGTATTAAAAGTTATATCGGACTCAAATTTCTTTAAGCCATCAAACTATAAAAGAAATGT
>NW_021394379.1:0-226 GCF_001605985.2 Dendrobium catenatum
AATGAAGTAAAACAATCTAGGTTAAATATTCTTTTGTATGACTACAAACTTTTTCGTATGAAACCATCTGAAACTATTTCTGACATGTACACTAGGTTTACACAGATTGTTACTTCACTGCATGCTTTAGGAAAAGAGCTTTCGAACTATGAAAAAGTAAACAAAATTTTGAGATGTTTGCATTCTTCGTATGATGCTAAAATCACTGTTATAACTGAATCAAAGG
>NW_021394380.1:0-712 GCF_001605985.2 Dendrobium catenatum
GGGGGGGGGGGGGGGGGGGGGAATTGCCCCTCCTAAGCTTGTAGTGGTTCCGCCCTTGCTTGGTACCGCGCTCGATATTGTTGACGTGACTTATTATAATTGATCTCCAGATGTAGATGTGTGTTCGTCATCTGTACAAAATAATTTCTTCAAAAAATGACCCGTTTAACACGAATCCAACTCATTTAACGTGAACTCAATTGATAATCATGGCAATTTTGAATAAATTTAAATTTTTTTTGGATAAATATCAACTCGATCTGAAATTAATCGGATCAATATTTAATACTTAAACCAGACTCAAATAATAATTGGGATAATCCAAATCCTAAATTTTTTTCAGTTAAATTTTAATAGAATTATCAAGTGGATTTCTTTATTAATACCCTGACATAAAATCTAAGACAAATCTTTCACGTGTCTTAGCACAACTGCTTTAATGCTACAATAAAAACATGTGAAACAAATTATGTACAGTCAATGCAGACAAAACTTGTTATCTTTAGTTTGCCCTCTTTCACAAGAGAAATTATTCTCCGTCGATATTGAATATTCTCGAGGCGAATCAGAGCACATCATGCCACTTATTATATAACGAGTACACAATGACGTGTTCTGATTCATCTCCGGAAGACGTTCAGTATCTGCAGAGAATAATTTTTCCCTTCACAATAGCTAATAGTAGTTCTTTTTTTATTTAATTTTATTTAAA
>NW_021394381.1:0-573 GCF_001605985.2 Dendrobium catenatum
TTGCAAAGTTTTCTTAACACCATTTTGATTCCCAAGTATGAAAACTCCTTAATTTCGTTGAAGTTCATTGCTCTAACAATTTTCCTCCTCCTTCTCTTGACAGATTTTCCAAACAGCAATCCAGATTTATTTTGATTCACACATTGGCCCGTCCAAATACAAAATTTTGTGATAATTTTTTTAACCTCCTTGATCATCTTCTACTAGCATATGAGAAAACCATTATGTCATCGGCATAAAGAAGGTGTGAAATCAAAGGCCCCTTTAGAGAAATTTGAATGCCAATTGAATCTCTTTTTTTTTTTGAAAAAAATCATTTGACAATAATTGAGCACATAGAATAAACAAAAATGGGGATAGCGGACAACCTTGACGAAATCCACTTTTTGCTTCTATCCAATTGGACAATATCCCATTTATAGACAAGGAAGAATAGAGGTTGAAAATATAATCCATAACAAGATTGGAAAAACTAGGTGGAAAACCGAAATAATCCAATGCTTTGCATAAAGTTGGCCAACCCATAGAATCATAGGCTTGCTCCATATCTATTTTAAAAGCAACTAAACCTTT
>NW_021394382.1:0-1111 GCF_001605985.2 Dendrobium catenatum
GAAGGTAAATGGGTCGGAATAATCTCATGTGTTGATTCGAGCAATGAAAGTGGACGTAGCTTGTCTCTCTTTCATTTGATGAAGTTTTATTGGTGTAAAGAATATTGGTTCCCATATATAAATCTTTTCTGTTATTCTAAACTCTTGGAGGAAATGAAGAATTTGTTTCATGATTGAAGAATTGATGTATCTTGATATTCTCTTGGTAATTGAAAGGAATGATTCATGTGATATGAGCTTTATCATTATAGCATGAGATATGTTCCTTAGCAAAGAGCATTGTTGTGAGGCCACAAATTTTACTGTATTGGAAGGGTGGCGGGTGGCTCAACATATGAACTGTTGTAGGTTCTATTATTCTCTAAATTATACACTTGTAAATTCTTTTGAAACATTTGATGATGCATAACATGGAGATTGTTGGAGAGTTAATTCATGTGTATTTGAATGGTGGTATTGTAGTAGTGAGTATTGTGTTGGCGATTCTTGTCACTTTATATTTCATAAAGAGATTTGTATGAATTTAATGTAATAGTGTCTCGGCGGTATTGTTGAATTTCAATATTGAGTGACTTGGCTTGGAAGTGTAGTTTCTTTTATTCCCAAATGGTTATGGTTTTATAGTTATAGCTTTTGATGGGAATATGAATGTGGATTTGACGCATGATTAATAGCTCTGCTTACAAGTTTCAAATATATATTTTCTATGCGACATCAATTATGAGTTGATTAAGTGAAAATTTAAGATCTTATGCAAGAGTCTTTCTTATAAAAGTTATAATGCATTGTCGGACTTGCATGAGTAGAATAGTAGTTATCTGAAATACTCTTTTTGTTGAAGAATTTTATGAGTTGGCTCTCATTCGAAAGTTAATGGTTTGTCTTATGTTGGAGAGTTTTATGAGTCCTTTATTGTCGGAGGCTTTAAAATCTTTGTGAGTTATTTTATATTGGAGAATTTTACGAATTGTCTGATGTTTGAAAGACTGATGGCTTTGCTTTATATTTGAAAGGAATATGATTTGTTTGTGTTGAAAAGAATTTTTGATGTGTCTTGTGTTTGAAAATGTTATGATTTGTCTTATGATTGGAGAATCGTCCGTATTGCACT
>NW_021394383.1:0-547 GCF_001605985.2 Dendrobium catenatum
TTTAAATCCTTATCATTATAAATTTTCAAGCACGTGCTTTGATGCCATCTATGAATAATAATTTCCAACTCTTGTTATTTCACTGATCAACAATTCATCGTTCGTGAAAAATAAGCGAAGTCCCATTAATTCTGAGTATATCAATATAACTATCATTAGTCGAGAAATTTGTTCACAAACCAATGGCTAAATAAATTAAAACAATAACACGGCTATTGTTGCGTCCATGAATATTCGCGACGGTAGAGAAAAATAAAGTTTAGCATCTTAGCATTTACGAAGATCCAGCACGCAAGCAGAAAGAGAGAGATCAAGACACCCAATCTTTTTTACGTGGAAAAACCGAAGAAGGAAAAACCACAGGGCCTCGCCCAAGTGAAAAGATTCCACTAAACTTGAGTGAATTACAAGGGTTGACCCGTTCCTCGATTTAGAGGTGGTCAGATTACAGTAATTTGAAGAGCCAATCAAAGGACCGATGACGGTCAGATGAAAATCCGACGGCTTTTGTGTAGAAGTTTGGCTGACAATGAACGATCCGACGAAG
>NW_021394384.1:0-1876 GCF_001605985.2 Dendrobium catenatum
TGACATGCAAGTGCATATATAAGTTTATTTGTTATCATATCGGTGAACATCATGATACATGCTCCCCTGCTTATTTCATTATTCATGATAAAAACTTAAACCCAACAAAACAATACCATAACAAGTGAGATGATCTCCCGGGGGAAACACCCAAATTGGTTGCAATAGTCATTGTAGTTTTCAACACGATTCATTCATCGCCGCTAGTGTTGCCACCATCACACTTTTCAATGCTATTTATGGCGCTATTGTTGCACCAAAGCCCTGTTGAACAACCACTATGGATATTATTCAATTCCAAAGCCAGAGAGCCGTCCTTGAAGGGAAAAATGATGACGTCATGAGGGGAAGACAATCTCAGGAAAGTAGAGACCGTTCCAAAACCAATATCATCACCAGCACGCCGTAGTTTGTTAGTTCCTAAGAATTTTGAAGTGGACCGCGACCATAGTACATTCTTACCCGAACCATGCATGGATATTGCAGTGTACTCGTGTCACAGTAAGACAATGATTTTTCCAGCTCTTCTATGTAGCAAAAATCTATTACAAATTGGATACGACACATGCAAGTACATTAGTTAAATTATAAGACATGATTATTATTATAAAAAATCTATCGAAAAAAACAAAGTCATTCAAATTCAGTTATATTATCTTCCAATTCAGGAATTTTTATATCTCAAAATTTATATTAAAATTTATATTCTTTTCAAAAAAAAAATCCTAACCCAAATTATGATATTAATTTTTTTACAAAAAGGTCAGATGAGGATGATCCCCGCCAATTTCTTATAAAGGTGGTCATAAATGCTATTGGAAAAACAACTTTTTTAATGTAGTTGTAGAAAATAGTTTTCCCAGGCACAAAAAATTTATTTGAAAGCTGAAAAATGCAATCCGCATAAAAACTATGGTTTACCAGCTTGAAAAGCAATCAGTAAAAAAGCTTATCCCAAAACGAAGTCAAAAAAGTCCGTTTAAATCGGCTGTACCTTTTTATAAAAGATAGTTGTACGAAGAAAGCCAGCTTTTTGAAGCTTCTGTAGAAAAGATAATGATTCAAAACAAGTAAAAAAATTGTCCCAAACGAAAATAATGTTTAACAATTGGTCTCGTGAGCTGACGGGGCCAAAAGCCCCAAAGCCAACGATCTCCTCGCTGTAGAGTCATCCTCATTACCTTGCCTGCACCAAAGCGTAGAGTGAAATCAATCAACGGCATAGAGGAAAGCCTCTCGGGTGTAAAAATTATCCTCTTCGCAACTGGAGTCTGCTTGGTCAATAATGCCTATCCGAAGAACTCCTTTTGTCACAAACATCCCTCCACAGAGACTCCGTCCAGACGAAAACGCCTATCACAAGGCCCCGCACTGACAGCCATGTCGTCGTAGAGGGTCCCAGGGCGCTGGTAAGCCAAACTTGCTGCAACAGAGTCCTCTGTGCACCCACAGGCTCTGCGCATGGCGAGGTGTGGCAGCAGGAGAAGGCGGCGATGAGGAGTGTGCAATCTTCGGCCTGCCATGAATGAATAAAAACAGAGCTACTAATTGATTATAGCAGGATGAGAGTGTGGAAAATGTGGTCGAGAATTGTGGTATTAAGAATCTGTCGGCCACAGTTACTTCATATCATAATTGCCTTTCCTGTAGCTATTATATTTTTAATACTTTTCAAAAGAAAATTTTGATATTATGATCAGATTATCTTGTGTGAAGTGTATTGATTTTTTCAATATATATATATATAATTCTCAGAATAATAGTACTAATAAAAAAAACTGCTCCCAGCCGCCTACATGCATATTTGAGTGCTTTAGTTATTGGCTGTGTTGAACCCAGAAGGCATGTGTATCCGACAAACTGATACACTGATACA
>NW_021394385.1:0-332 GCF_001605985.2 Dendrobium catenatum
GATCCGTCCCGGATCGGGTCGGGTCGTGACAAACAAGTTTAACAATCACTCACAAATAAACATGTTCAAAATTTAGCACAATCAACATTCCATATCAGATTGCAGTTGAATGGTCACAATCTTTCTACTGTGCTCCTTTGTCCTTTCTTTTTTCCTTATAGTTTAGGGTTTCAAAACATTCAATGATATTTTTGGGAATAGAGAAGAGAAGAGAGAAAGATTGAGGGACTCATCTAAATAAAATAATTTATTGCAGAGCCTAACAAGAAATACTACTTTAGTGTTCCTACTGCTCCCATTAATTGAATTCCTAAGGTTTTTGAGGTGTCAAA
>NW_021394386.1:0-247 GCF_001605985.2 Dendrobium catenatum
CTCCCACACCAAGCCCAGGGTCTGGTCTGACCTGGGTCGAGCCCAATTCAACCCAAACCGAGCAGGTTTGGGTCCAATCGAGCCACCAGATCAATTTAGACCTCCCTAGTCCCAATTGTGCTCATCATCAACTCCAGCATGTCCCCATCATTCTTTCCAGGTCAACCAGACCCAAACCCCGGCCAGCGGCGGTCGGAGCCAATGGAGAATGAGCTCCAGTGGTCCCCCCCAGCCGATCCTGACCCAA
>NW_021394387.1:0-243 GCF_001605985.2 Dendrobium catenatum
CCACCTCTAAATCAATTCATAGTGTGAAAGAGTCCCTCAAATTTTCTCACCAATTTTGTAAGCCATCATGTTGAGAGAAAGCTGAACATATTATTTTTCAAAATATGGAGAAAATTCTTAAATTTTTCAAAATAAAAAAATTATTTTCAAAAATTAGTATTTAATTGACACTTTTATATGTTACACTAAAACATTCCTTCGTAGTTTAGCATATGTAGTGACAATTCAAATCTCCTTTAAAAT
>NW_021394388.1:0-243 GCF_001605985.2 Dendrobium catenatum
TTGATCAAGCTACTGAAAAGGTAAGACTGATCAGAGATAGATTAAAAGCAGCTCAAGACCGCCAACAGAAATATTATGATCCCAAGCATAAAAAGATAGAATTTGATGTGGGAGATTTTGTATTCCTGAAGGTGAGACCAATGAAAGGTATTTCTAGATTTGGCCAAAGTGGAAAACTCAATCCTAGATTTATAGGTCCATATGAAATTATTGAAAGAGTGGGGCAAGTAGCATACAGATTGG
>NW_021394389.1:0-890 GCF_001605985.2 Dendrobium catenatum
AAGTTCGTCGACGGGCAGAAGTCCGACGACGAGTAGACGTCCGCTGACGAGCAGAACTCTGAGGATAAGGAGAAGTCCGACGCCGGGTAGAACTACGGCTTTGGGCAGAAGACCGACGAAAGTTCGTCGACGGGCAGAAGTCCGAAGATGAGTAGAAGTCTGCTGACAAGCAGAAGTCTGACGACAGGGAGAAGTCTGACGTTGGGTAGAAGTTCAACGTCGGGTAGAAGACCGACGAAGGTTCGTCGACGAGCAGAAGTCCGACGACGAGTAGAAGTCTGAGGCCGGGTAGAAGTACTGTGTCGGGTAGAAGACCGACGAAAGTTTGTTGACGAGCAGAAGTCCGACGACGAGTAGAAGTCTGCTGACAAGCAGAAGTCCGACGACAGGAAGAAGTCCGACGTCGGGTAGAAGTTCTATCCGAGGTTGTATGTTAGAACATTTGTTCGATGACATTAACCTGTGTGGAAGGGGTCGAGAGAATCCACCAAGGGTGTAAGACCTATCCGAGGTTGTATGTCGGAGCCCTGCTCGACAACGTTAACCTGTGTGGATGAGGTCAGGAGAATCCACCAAGGATGTAAGACCTATCCAAGGTTGTATGTCAGAATATTTATTCGATGACATTAACCTGTGTGGAAGAGGTAGAGAGAATCCACCAAGGATGTAAGACCAATCCGAGGTTGTATGTCGGAGCCCTGCTCGACGACGTTAACCTGTATGGATGAGGTCGGATCAAATCCTTCTGGGATTGATCATCCGGTGATTGAGATACAATATGGATTGTGTATTTCTCGAATCAAGGAGAAAGAGTTTGAGAAGTTTTTTCCTATCATATCGCAACAACATAAATATTCTATTACTGCATTACGTAAGATAGTACAATAGTT
>NW_021394390.1:0-330 GCF_001605985.2 Dendrobium catenatum
CAACATTAAAAAAATAAATTAATAATTTGACCTTAATAGATAAAATAAAATGAACATTAACAAATTAAATATAACATTAACAAATATTTTCATCAAAATTATATAAAAAATATTTATGCTAAATAAAAAAACATTAATAAAAAAATTTCCTAACTAATATTCAAAATAAAATTTACGAAACTCTTTAATGTTAAAAACATATTATGTGTTTTCTATAGAAAAAAAAAATCTTCTTTAGAAAACGCACAAAAACAACAACAACATCAAGCTTTTGTCGCAGTACGTGGGGCCGATTACATGAATCTTTTTTGCAATTGTGTCATGTTAGAA
>NW_021394391.1:0-212 GCF_001605985.2 Dendrobium catenatum
CAAGTGAGTTTACCTAATTTGGAGTTTTCTACAATTAGTTATGGATTTCTAAAGGTCGGGGTATTTATTGGGATTTCTAAATTAACTAAGGAAGGGCCTTTTTTACTGTTTTGATCCAAATCAACTCCAAACTGATTGGAATCACTCCCAAAGGTCAGGAATGACCAGAGAAAGTGTTTCCAAGTGTTTGGAGGAGATTTGGAATTTTTAAT
>NW_021394392.1:0-237 GCF_001605985.2 Dendrobium catenatum
CAACGAGCCTAAGATCACCAAAATTGATCATCACTAAGACATTCAAATGTCCATCAAACTGTCAATGATCAAGAGATTCAACATCGCCCATCTATCCAACCACTCCCCATTTACCCTTGATCTCACCTATTTATAGGACACGCCATTCCAAAAATCTATAAATAGACCCCTCCTTTCTCTTGAAGAGGGATCCAAGCAAGAAGAGAAGGAAGATGCTCCTCCTCAACCACCACCGGA
>NW_021394393.1:0-863 GCF_001605985.2 Dendrobium catenatum
AAAAATCTTACTCTAAAAAATATTTTTGTTATTAAAGTTTATTACATTTTGATTCATCAATAATTTTATTAAGTTAAAATAAAATTTTATTAAGTTAGTTTGATTCGGTTGGATTGATATTTTAGTTAGTTAAGCAAAAGTTATTTATGTTTGTTATTAAAGTTAATTATATTTTGATTCATCAGTAATCGAATTGAATTGACCAAACTAAAATTTGGTTATGTTTAGTTCAATTTGAAAAAAAAAATTATTTGGTTGACTTTTTTAATTTTAGTATCAAAATTAATTGACTTAACAAATTTGTAAACCAAATAGACCAGACCAATGAAATGTACTCCTGGTTGGACATAGCTTGTCATATCACATGTTTGAGTTGACCATCTCCCCTCTTCCTAGCAACACAGTTGTAGTGTTGAGTTATTTTTAACTCCTTAAAGTTTCCGTTTGAGATGGCCTTCTTATTGCTTAAAATAGTCTTGTAGTAATAGAAAGTTGCTTTAAGAAGCAATAAGAAAGCTGTCTCAAACAAAATTTAAAAAGTTAAAAAGGCAACATTGAAAAGTATTACTTTATTCTCTAGTTTCAAGTGACATTTTATGGTGTTATTCCCCAGCTCCTAGAAGCCGTTGAAATAACATTGCTTGGAGAGTCTCTGCCATTTGTCGCTTCGAACAGAGATGTAGGATGTTCAAGATCTGATGCCTCTTGTCACCCATGTAGCATTCATCCAGTGATTTTGGGAAGGTCCATTTCATTATGCTCTCAACTGATAGCTATCAAAACTATTGAAAGCTACAGAACTCTGAGAACATTTTACCCTAAACAACTCTGATATTAGTTGTTAGGAGGGTGAGAATTTAGTG
>NW_021394394.1:0-827 GCF_001605985.2 Dendrobium catenatum
TCTCAGGTCAAGACAACAGCACTCAAGGTCTTCTTGCATGAAAAAATTTGGGTCCTTTAAATAATTTTTCAAGAACCGACATTATTGTCCAGGATGATATAAATATCAACCTAGCTGATCAATACAAAATAAGTTCAATCAGCTGGGATGATTCAGGATGATCAAAAGAAAATTGGTTATATCGTCCAGGCTGATATAAAATTGTCCTTGCCAATTAGTTCAAATCCGGGTACAATCATCCTGAACATCGCTCTGAATAGATGTTGGCTGATGTTAATCGTCTAGGACATCATCCCGGCCGATTCTGCGATCGGCCCAGCCGATTTGATCATATCAATCAGCCTTAATTGCTTGCCATAATTGCCAGATTAATTTAGGCATAGTTGTGCTATATTGTCCAGGATGATATGGAGATCTTACGGGCCAATAATTTAAAATAAAGAAATACCTAAATTGATCATGGCGGCTGATTCTTTCTTATTTGAGCCTTTCGTCCTGGCCGATACAAGTATCTTCCAGGACGATTTGCTTAATGATGGCTTCTTAATCAGGATGCCCTAATTAGGATTTCTATTTTTAGTTGAATCGTCCTGGCTGATAGGAACATCGTCCAGGCCGATGTACTCAAAATAAAAAAACTCAAAAAAAAACCCCTCAAGTATGTGTGTACAAAGTTACATAACATCAGGAACCATTATTAAAATTGACTCAAGAAAGGAAAAAATACAGACTTGACTCAACCTAAATCTACCCGATCTTGAGCTAACTTGAGTTGCATTTGATCGTGTGATCCTGAAAAGTTAGTAGGCAAAGCAGTCGTAGGAAAT
>NW_021394395.1:0-570 GCF_001605985.2 Dendrobium catenatum
GTTATTGCCGAGCAAAATCGACCAATACCTAGCAATACTGAGCAATCTTAGGTCCGTTCTGGGTCGGGTTGTCGGGGCGCGTGGTAAATAATGAAAACGCGTGGCGCGATTCTATTGGCGGCCGAACGTAGAGCTACGTCATGTGACCGAACCAAGTAAAAATTCGGAGAGTAGGGGTATTAGATTTGACTTATGTCAAGAAAGGTAGAGGTAGACCTAAAAAGACTTGGTTGGAAAATATTATGAATGACCTTTCTTTATTAGATTTAAATGAGAATTTGACTTTTAATATGACACAATATAAAAAAAAGATTCATGTAGCCGACCCCACGTAGTGGGATAAAAGCTTGATGTTTTTGTTGTTGTTGTAATATTTGAGAACAGAATTAACAGGTTTAAAAAATATTTTATTTAAACTTATTATTTTTCAAAAATAAATAATTAAATAATGAAAAAGCTTACAATTTATGAAAGAGAAAAATGATTATTTCAATATCCATAGAGTAAAATATTTTTTTCAATATAAATTATTATAATATCATTCATCTATTAATTTTTTATTCCATTTTA
>NW_021394396.1:0-231 GCF_001605985.2 Dendrobium catenatum
ATCTGAACAAAGAAATGCATTAACAAGTTTGATAAATTGGAAGAGCTTTCCTTTACAAAAATTATGGAATGATGGAATTGGGGTTTGGGTGACCATGAAGGAAAACTAACATGTGGGAAAGATAATGAGCTATGCACTAATATTTAAAAATGAAAAGGATCAGGTGAGAGAAGTAAGAGCCTTTAGCCTTCTCCAATACTACAATCAAAATACTATGGTGAAGACAGATTA
>NW_021394397.1:0-645 GCF_001605985.2 Dendrobium catenatum
AGAAATATTTTTTGGTCATAATAATATTTTTTTTATTTTCTATCAAATATTCTTATGAGTTGATACTTGGGGTGCAAACGAGTCAGGTCGAGCTTGAGCCAGGGGGTGTTCGAGTAGAGCTCGATTGCCAAATACCAAGCTCGAGCTTGAACTCGAGTGGAGCTCAACTCGTCTCACATCGAGCGGCTCGTCGAGCGCCGTCCCGAACATGTTAGTTGTCGCGAACAAAATTGTCCCCGTAGTTAGCATCGTTCTGAGCTCCATCATCACCATCTTAGTCGAAGTCGTCAACATCCCGGCCCTCGTCGTCGCCCTCCCTAGCTCCATACTCGTCCCGATCTCTGTCGTCAACATCGGTCTTAGCCCTCCCGAGCTCCGTCGTCGCCCTCCCGTCTCTTGATATTTCATTTTCCCACCAAGCCTTTGATTCATTTTCCCGCCCAGCCTCCGCGTGCTGCTCGACGAGCTGTTGAGTCGAGCATATGTATGTTCAAGCTCGAATTCGTGTTCGAGCTCGATAAGCTCGACTCGTCGAGCCTCTTACCGAATCTAGTTTGAGTCAGCTCGCGAGCCGGCTTGACTCGGTTGCACCCCTAGTTGATACCAAATGAATCATTTAATAAGAGGTAACTACTATGATATAAT
>NW_021394398.1:0-991 GCF_001605985.2 Dendrobium catenatum
GGATTTCAATATTATTTCTAATACCGAAGAAAGATTGGGAGGTAATAGTCCCAATATTAATGCTATGGAGGATTTTAACTCTATGATATCTACTTGTGATTTACAGGATATTGGTTTCTTTGGAAATGCTTATACATGGAATAGAGGCAACTTGTGGCAAAGGCTTGATAGATTTCTTTTTAATAATGATTGGTTAGCTAAATTCCATATGACTCATGTGGAGCATCTTAGTATAACTGCATCTGATCACGCCCTTTTACTGCTTTCCAATTAAAGCCAATAACAATTACATTCCAATTGCTTTTAAATTTCAAAATATGTGGTTATCTCATCATGATTTTCTTAATGTTGTTGAAAGAAATTGGCATGCTCTTGTTTTCCCTGATAATAATATTTCGGGTATGGCTAGGCTTTGGAACAAACTTAGAAGGCTGAAGCAAGTTTTGAGATGGTGGAATAAACATACTTTTAAAAATTTATTCTCTAATATTAAGGCTGCTGAAAAGGAGGTGTTGAGGCTTGAAAATGCTTATATGCTAAATCCTAATAGTTGTTCCCTTTCTGAGCTTAATATTGCTAAGATTCATTTGTTTAAGTTACAAGATCAAGAGGAGACCTATTGGCATCAAAAGGCCATTACTAAATTTATCGTTGAGGGTGATAGGAACACCAAGTTTTTTAATGCTCTAGCTAACAAGAAAAGAATTAGGAATCACATTTTAAAATTTCTAGGGATGATGGGAGAATCTTGGAGGAGGAGGATGCTATTTTAAATTCTGGTGTTGAGCACTTTAAGAATATTTTTAACAGTGGTTTCTTACCTTCTCCTATTGTGAATCCTTATGTTGTCCCTTGTTGTATTTCAGATAATGATAATCTTAATCTCACCCTTGTCCCGTCTGAGGAAAAAGTTTGGAAAGTTATGCAGGCTATGAATGTGGATTCGGTGGCTGTTCCGGATGGATTCACTACTAAGTTCTTTATTCAGACC
>NW_021394399.1:0-238 GCF_001605985.2 Dendrobium catenatum
ATCCATCTTATGAAAAGTAGAAGGTGATGCTTGTGTGTCATGCTGTGCATTACTTAATTTTGGTCTTCACACCCATCGTGTACTACGATAAACTGTGCAAGTGTTTGAGATGTGTCCTAGCATGCCACAAGAAAAACATTGAACTCCAGGAAAAAGTTTTCTTAAATGGTTAGGGTAAAAATGCCTCTTCCTAGGTTCTGACTTTTGATTAGTAGTTGGTGTCATCCTAGCTTTCTTA
>NW_021394400.1:0-209 GCF_001605985.2 Dendrobium catenatum
TCGGTACAACGTCGAGAAAAAAAAATCTAACTCTATCTCCGCATATATTCTAGCCTGCAACAAGTGCAACACATAAATAATTTAAATTATGCTTATTTTAAAGTTGATCCAAAAATTTAAATCTCATTCCAACCAAAAAATTGATCATAATCTCATAACTATTTTTTTTTTAATTCAAGTATGGGGGAAGTTGATTTATAGAATTAATT
>NW_021394401.1:0-262 GCF_001605985.2 Dendrobium catenatum
GAAAACATATACGTAATTTTGGCATTGGCTTTTGCGAGAGTGAAATGTGAAGTCTCTTTCCCAATATTTACCGAGCTACATAATTCTCCTTGGCCTATTGGTTGAGAGCTTAGGCTTTCAACAAGAGGTTCAGATTCGAGTCTATGTGTGTATGAATTTGCCTTAAATGATCTAAATGTTCAAAAAACAAAATTACCGAGCTGTTGCTGGTTACGATACAACCAAGACGGTGGGGTCCGCCGACAAACCAATCTCATTATCT
>NW_021394402.1:0-752 GCF_001605985.2 Dendrobium catenatum
TAGGACTAGTAAACCTTTGGAAATCTTACACATATATCTTTTTGGACCAGTTGGAACTGTAAGTCTAAGAGGGAAGGTATACGGAATTGTTATTGTAGATGATTACTCAAGATTCACTTGGATTAGATTTCTATTTCATCAGAGTGAACCATTTGAGAAATTTAGAAATTTTTCGACTTGGATTCAAACGAAATTAAGGTGTGAAATTATTTCTATACAAAGTGATCATGAAGTAGAATTTGAAAATGAGAGATTTGAAAACTTTTGTAAAGAGAAAGGAATTGATCACAATTTTTCTGCACCAAGAACCCCTAAAAAAAATGGGATAGTCGAAAGGAAAAACAGAACATTAATAGAAGCCGCCCGAGCAATGTTGGCAGAATACTCACTTCCTAAATATTTTTGGGCTGAGGCGGATAGCACTGTATGTTATGTTCTGAATAGGGTGAATGTGAGATCCAATTTAAATAAAATACCCTATGAGTTGCTAAAAGGGAAAACACCTAATTTATCGCATTTGCATGTTTTTAGTTGCAAGGTGTTTATTCATAATAATGGAAAATCTGCCTTAGAAAAATTTGATCCAAAATCAGATGAAGGAATTTTTGTTGGATACTCAAGTGTTAGGAAATCTTATAGGTTATTCAACAAAAGAACTTTAGTCATTGAAGAGACCACACATATTGTATTTGATAAATCTAGAAATTTGGAAGATCAAAATGTTATTGAAGATGAGATTGAGGATAACTCCC
>NW_021394403.1:0-817 GCF_001605985.2 Dendrobium catenatum
ATCAGGGGCGAAGGAGGGAGGTCGATGGTCAATGGACCGGCGATATTGAATCCTTTGATCATGCACCGTTGTTGGCATTTATAAGTCTTAATGATGTCGAATCTGGAGATCTTGGGCTCGTCGAGTCGTTCGATTCGAGTATAAGCTCGTCAAAATTGGAGATTGTTTGGTAACTCAAATTGCGGTTTGAACCTTCCAACAGCGCTTCGGGTCCTTGATTCGGACTCATTTGGGCTCGGATTGAGTTGATCTTAGTGTCGTTGGGTTCATATTTCCGAGACGCTCAGTTTGACTATAAGCTTGCTGAAATCGGAGTTCGGGAGCTACCAAAATTAAATTTTGAAGTTTCCAACTAATTTTTGCCTCGAGATTCATGCTCGATCAAGATAATTTTCTGAGGCCGTATCAAGGAATATTTTTTTCATTAAAGAATTTAAAAATCTTTAATTTCTCTCTCTTATGGATTCTCTCTCTCTCACCTCACAACCATGAATTTTAAAAAATAACGATTCCTTTCACTATTTATATAGAGGAGATATTTCTGAATATCAAAATTAGATTACCGAGTCAAATAGAAATAAATTATTTTTTATTAATATTGAGGCTATTTAATAAATAGGCTGAAAATTTTTATTCAAACTCAGCTTATATACTTAATTAAATATTATTATGAATAATTAAAGAAGAATTAAAAGAATAAAATAAATATTCACTAAATTTTATTCTATAATGATTATTGATACGTCATCACAAAATTAGCTTGATCGGGCACTAATTTCAAGGCAAAAGCTAGTTGGAAACTTCAAAAATTAATTCC
>NW_021394404.1:0-269 GCF_001605985.2 Dendrobium catenatum
TCCGAATATAGATTTTTCTACTGTTTATGGATTCTTCTGAGATTTGATGTATGTACTGATTTATTGAGCTTTATGGATTTCTTCCTACTGGTTATCGATTCTTTTACCGATGATTGTGAATTGTATCGATCATGCATTGATTACCGATTTTCGTATCTGCTGCATCAATTCAATGATCATGTGCAAGTGACTGTTATTGATTTGACTGATTGACATGCATATTATTTCAGTTCTGTGCTTTGATTTCAGTTATAGGCTTTGGTGACCTG
>NW_021394405.1:0-218 GCF_001605985.2 Dendrobium catenatum
TCTCTAAATGAATTAGGTCTTCCCTAATTCCCGACAACACCTATAACTATGGTTGCAAAAAGTTCTAATTTCACAAAACATCAGAAGGGTATGTCGAGATATTATACTTCATATAAAGTTGAATATAAGGATAAATATAATATTTTTTTTATATCACTGAATGAAAAAAAATGCAATCACCTACTATGAAGATGAGTACTCGATGTGGAGAAAATGTA
>NW_021394406.1:0-226 GCF_001605985.2 Dendrobium catenatum
ATCACGGTTGGAGTCAAAGTTACCCCCCAGTCCGCATCTGATTCTTATGATATTGATGTCGCAATGACTGATGTCAGAAAGTTGATAAGAGTGATCTTTTAAGATTGGAGCAATAGTTGCTCCCCAG
Organism: Dendrobium catenatum; assembly: GCF_001605985.2. NCBI lineage: Eukaryota > Viridiplantae > Streptophyta > Magnoliopsida > Asparagales > Orchidaceae > Dendrobium > Dendrobium catenatum. The sequence goes on from NW_021394406.1 coordinate 128, forward strand.
TCGGGAACCACATTCCCACATACGACGCTAAACTATTGCATCCTGGAGTATTCATGGCCGTGGAGAAATATAAAGTTTAATGTCTTAGTGTTGTACGAA